>NC_051450.1:21556902-21574762 GCF_001649575.2 Kryptolebias marmoratus | reverse complement strand
GATGTTAACAGGAAGTGACGTCACGTGTCTTCTTCCTGAGTTATTTGGGCTTATTTTGTATTCCACGCTACACAAACCCACAAAGAAGAGACTAGACCGCAGAAACGGTGGCGAATCACTTCAGAAACAATAAATATTGGGTTAAAGTTGCGGGGAAGTTGCTGTGTTTTGGGCAAAGTTGCAAAAAGTTGCTGATTTCGCGGGGTTTGCTTGATTTTGCGGTAATAGTTGCGATCGCAACATTGTGAAATCCTGGAGGGTCTGATTAACTAAAACAGTAAAATGTTGAGTTTATCCTCTGATGACATTGTCGTAGTGGTATTTAGTTTATTAAGCTTCATGCAAATGGAATGTTTGTTTTGCTGCCTGGTTTCTCTGTGTTTATCCGTCGTCTTCAGGAGCAACAGGTTGGGAGCAGATGATGACACCTGTCACCGTGACGTGAAGCCTTTTCCCAGCAGACGTGTTGATAGCAGGGAGGCGAACAGGTGTGTTCACGATGATGATTGCATTCGGGTCCTGCTGTTCTTCACGCTGCTTTATATTCAGCGTTTACTGGAACACTAAAGGGAACCGAGTCGTTAGTATTATTTTTCATTACCCTTGTGCTTTTCACGCAGTGACGAATTAAAATTTCCAGGAAATGATGAATGATATCAATTATACTGATTTGTTGCAGAGTTTGGCCAGCTGGCATTAAAGAAAAGAAAACAATCAGACCAATATATGCAAGCAAACTGATTCAATTATTATTTTTTACCATAAAGGGCAGGTGAGCATGTAATTGCCTGGAAAAACAGCTAAAATAAGCTCAAATATAATCTGGTTGTTCCTTTAAGGATGCATGTTTTTAGAAACTAAAACCAAGAATTTTCAACCCAAAATAAAACAGCATTCAGGTTTTTGAGCTCCATATTTGGATATAAATTACTAATTTACTTAGGTGTTTTAAAAAAACTTAGTGATATTATTTATTTATTTTAATTCAGTGTTAGGAAGTCAACTGTTCTTTGTGTTTTAGTTAATTCCTTTACAAAATAAAGCTGTAGAACAAGACTTTTGTCATCCTGTGGGGTTTGTTTATTTGCTTTTGTTAAGTTTAAAAGAAATCAGCTTCATTTCTGGACTTTAAACAGAAACAGAAGTGAAATATGTCAGATACGGATACAGATTTAATGTTTATAAATAAAAGATTTAACACAAAATGTGATCATTCTGACCTTAAAATGCTGCAAAGGGAAATATACAAATAAAGGTGATTTAGTTGCATCAGTTTGTGATTCATGACTGAGAGGAGTCCAGATCTTTCTGCAGAAATTAACAATTAAAATAAATTAATTTGTTTTGTTTTCTTGTTTGTGCTTTGAGTGTCTTATCTTGTTTCTGTTCATTGTTTGACATTTTGAGTCCAGTTAATCCTGAGATTCATTTCCTAATTCAGTCTCTGCTCTCCTCACACCTGCAGCTCATCTGTTAATCAACCCAGGTGTTCTCGCTCAGGAATCACCCCTCCCAGCTTTAAATGCTCCTCAGTCCTCGGTTCTTCTTCTTCTTCTCCTGTCCTGTTACCAGCCCTGGGGTTCAGATCTGTGTCCTGCTGCTCGTTTGGTTTTTTATTATTGAGCTCTGATTCGTTGGTGTTTGCACGCCGGTTCTCACTGAAATCCGCTCCGATGCAGCTGCGAGTATCACACAAGTGAAATCTGCGTGCCTGGTTGCCACAGCAGAGTAAAAAAGTACAACAACGCAATCATTATCCATCACGGTGCAGATTTAAACCCGTAATGAGGGAGTGGGGGTGACCTCGGTGGAGGTTTGAGCACAACTGCTGACGCCACCACAATCCCAGCAGTGACAAATGGGAGCTGGATCCATCTGGAGGTGCTGCAGGGGACACCGGGGAATGGGCACGCTGCGAATGACACGATTGCCGGTTGAAGTTGGAGACGAGAAGAGAGAGGCAACGCAAAGGGCGAGCTAGACTCAGAACCTCCCCCCCCCTCACCTCTCTACACATCTCCATCATCCCTCTGCCACAGGAGGGAGAAAAGTAAGGATCTGCATGCATATGATCCTGCAGACAGATGTGTTAGAGCAGGGGGGCCAAAATTAAATATTTGGTCCGAGCCAAGGGCCAATCACAATCAATATTTATTAAAAATTACATACATTAACTTAGGTTTTAGGGGTATTATGTCAAATAATCCATATATAAATATCAATGACCTTTTCCCAGTTACAGATTATACAGAATTTAGAGCAAACAGACTTTAATGAACACAGACAAATAGATCAAACTTCAAAAAGCTCATCATTAGCTGTCATTTCTTACGCCTCACTCAGCTTTTAAATGAAGTTTTTAACATTAAAACAGACAAAAACCTGATCATACAGAAATTAAAACTATATATTGTTGGCTTCAAGAGAAAACTTCACTAATTAGGCTCAGTTTTTTAAGCTAAATAAGAATCAGAGACTTGATCTGTTCCAGACTAGAGGGCCGGATGAAATGTTACAGAGGGCCGGATCTGGCCCGCGGGCCTTGAGTTTGACCCTTCTGTTTCCAGCCCTGAGATCATTTTGAAGAACTATCAAGACCTAGACACGTGCAGTTTTGCCCAGGTCCCTCTTGAAAATGAGATCTTGATCTCAACGGGGTTTATCTGATTAAATAAAATTTAAAAAAATGTGAACCAACCAAACAATCATTTATTAATTATACAGTTTTAGACGTGGAGTTGACTTTCATTTTTAATATTTAAATCCATCCATCCTCAGCCACTTATCTGAGAGGTTTCAGGGGCAGCAGAAGCAGACCATCACTTCAGCTACCATCTCCAGCTCATCCGGTGTCCCTGGGTCCACCCCAATGTCTCCCAATGTCTCCCAACGGGACACGAAGGCGTCTTGAGGAAGCCCCTCAGCTGACTCCTTCTGACGCAGAGGGGCAGCGACTCGACTCTAAGCTCCTCCTGAATAGTCGAACCGCTTTCAGTTCCTTGTACAGTACTTGCTCTCTCATGCTTTCAGTCATCCGTTGTTCCTGACCAGGAGTGAAGGTCAGAATGTGGATCAGAAGATAAATTTAGAGTTTTGGCTCTGGGCTCAGCTCTCTCTTCACCACGACAGATCTGTATGCAGACGGCAGCTTCGACCTCACCCCACTCAGGAACACTTGACTTCCTCCACTTCAGTCCACTTCATTCCCAGCTCAGAGCTGACAGTCCACCTTTTTTCATGTTGAGGACCATGAGGTGGTGCTCTTCTCTCCATATCATCGATTAAAAACCCATCAAACTGGAGAAACTTCTGCCAATAAAAGTTATAAACAGGTCGGGGTTCTGGTGTTCCCAGTCCTGGTGAGGTATCAAGGTTTCTTGGTGTAGTAGTCGTCATGATTTGCCAAGGCGGACCCTACCAGGGGCACTCAAACACCCCGCCACAATAAAGCTCACAGAGGTGGTGCATACGTTCAATTCAGTCCAGTTATTATAGAATACAATCAAATTCAGTTTATTATAAAGAGAAAATTAGGAAGGAAACCAGCAGATTGTACTGAATCATCCTGAACAAGCATGGGGCAGCGGGCGACAGTGGAGAGAAATGACTCCAGAACCAGAACAAGAACCAAGATGAGCTCATTGGGGTTGGGCTCGTCTTTCATTCCTCCATGTCTTCCTGCAACATTTCATTTTATTTCCAGGTAAAAATCAGAAGTAAAACCCTCTTCTTTACTGCGAGGTTCTTCTGAATTGGGGACGAAGACGATGGTGGAAGAACGTCTGCAGGAAAAGATCTGTGAATGTTTAATTGGTGTCTTTATTGAGGGCTGGGAGGGGATAAAAGCAGCTTTTATTAGAAAACTCCCAGGAGGAGATCACTGTCACAGTTTTAGGATGTCTGAGGTGTCAAAGACCGGGCTTAGGTGACCGCTTCCTTAAGGTCCAGGTAAACGAGGCTGTCGTTGTAGCTGTTGGTCTGTGTGGTTCTTCACCAACCGGGTTTGTGACACACTGCATTACAGTCCAGCAGATACGACAATATTCAACTGGTTAGCTTGTTTAATTAGCATTTAGCATGTCTTTTTGTCAAGGAAATGCCATTTCATAATGCCTGTCTGCAAAAATGAGGACTTTGTTGCTGAAAAATGTTTCCTGGTTCATTGCAATAAAACCAAACATTTTGAGTTTGTGCATAAAAACAGAAGGACAGTTAAATTCTAACCTGGGCTGTGATTCATCACGCAGAGCAAATGTTCCCCTGACCTCTCCTGATGTCACATTAAAGCAGTACAAACAGCAGAAATCCTTTTAAAATGACTCGTTTGTCCATAAATGTAACAAAGAACTCAGAGAAAACTCATAACTGATCATTCGAATCAAGATGTAAAAACAGAACGAATCGTTTTTATACTCCTGACTCCGGGTTTTATTGTTTAAAATCTGTTTCGAAGTTCCTTTTTTGTACTTTTCTTGTCCTGTACCTGCAGCCGCTGAGTTGAATCCAGCAGAACGTTCTAGTTCTCACCAAGGAAAAGAATTAATAGCTGCAATAACACGGAGGGTTGATGTATTATAACCTTATGCTATGAGTTATTGCTTCCAGACGAATATAATCCAGCTAAAAATGTACGAGTGGGTCACAGGTGTAATACACAAACACACACTCCCAGCTTCCCTCCTACTTTTTATTTCTATTCTTGCACAGAAATGTGCAAGGTGAGATCACACCTAAAGGATTAATGTCCACCAAAGGCTGACTGCAAGTCCTGCAAGCTTTAGCTGCACGGATGACATTTGCTGCACATAAAGAGGCGCCTTGTTCGTTCTGTACGTCTTTAACTTCACACGGTGCCGAGATCTCTCACAACAACAACACCTTAAAGCGCTATAGTCTGCTGAACTGAAAGTGTTAAATTTTGCAAATCTATTGTGGAGGGAGCCAACTTCGGTGGTGAATTTTAACTGTTTTTATGATGCTAATTATGATTGAAGGCGCCGGTTGTGTTGCCATCTGTTGTCAACGTGTGCACGGACGTATGAGCTTTGAAGTTTTATAACTTTGCAGTTTAGATTGATGAGAAAATGCTTTAATTCTGGGCTGTGCAGTGGCATGGCAACCTGCAGCAAAGACTTCCAGCAGATCCTTATTTGTCTTTAAATAAATCCTGCATCCAGACATGAGTGCAGGTCAGAAACTGAGGCTGTTTGTGTTGCTGATCTGGGTAAAGAAAGCTGCAGTTTCTGCTGATGATCACGAGCCGTCTGAGCGCGCTCCGTGGACGTCACCTGGGTGTTGATGCTGCTGAGAAGCTCCAGGAAAACGAGGAGGGAAGAAGCGCCGCTTGATATTTACTCGGCAGCCGCACGGCCTGGCAACGACGACGGCTCCCTCTTGGCTCGAAAAGACAGAAATAAACCCAAACGAGAGGCCGAGAACCAGCGAAACTTGACAGATTTTATGACAAACTAATAAACAACAACAAGTGAACATAAAGAATTTGATTCTTGTATAGTTGCACTCATCATTTTGTTGCTTTTATGATTTATTTTACCCTTTTTTTCCCCCAGGTGGAATAACTGAACGACAAACGACTTCACTGGTTTTCAAAAACAAGAATTGGGTGAAAGTTTGATTTTTATTGTGGATTTTCTCTAAATTATACAAAGATGCTCAAATATATCCACACAGCCCAAGTAACGTTTGGTTAAACGTCGCTCCTGGACCGCAGGCGCTTTGTCTCCATCAACAAGCTTCTAGAAACAAATAAATCAAATTGTGATTTATTTTTTTGCTTTAATTAAGGTGCTGAAGATCATCAAGACCCCCACTTTACGAATAAATGGCCGAGAAGCTTCAGCACCACTTATTAAAAGATTGAGGTGAATCCATATATAAGTGTTTTTGGCTCACTGGAGCTGTATATAATCATTTAAAAATGGTTCAAATCAACTATTTAAAAGCCTCAATTAATTATAATGATATGCATGTTCATCAGGAAGCATCTGATGGTAACTACAGGATGAAGAAGGTTTTATTAGAAAGAAAAACTGCTTTCAGGAAACATATTTGGGGCGTTTGTGATGATGGTCGTGTTGCAACCAGTTTTAGCCTTTTAGTAGATAAGATGTTTGAGCAACCAGTGAGGAATCTGCAGGAAGGACGGTTTAACTCTGAGCTTTGATGCAGCCTTCATCTTATCTCGTCCCATCAGTGGAAAATCTCAGCTCGTCCTCAGAATCTCATATCAAACGCAGCTGCAGTGGGACCAGGAAGCCCGGTGTCCTCCAGCCATCTGTCCCGCTGGCGGTCCCGGCCTCAGCTGGACTCAGACCGAGGCGATGCTGCAGCATCCCTGACTTCAGCTGCAGCAGGTAACGAAGCAGCAGATGGCAGGAGAGTCCAGGCATACAGACTGCTTCAGACAGCATACAGCAGGCATATGTTCTGCGCCTTCAGTGCAGCGAGCAGATCTTCAACACGTTTAGAACCACTCGCAGTACTGATTCATTCAGTCGGGTTAACTCGGCTCATTTTCAGCTCCATCCCAGCAGTAAGACCCACAGTTTATCCCCACATCCGTTCACACCTATTAGCCGGTAAGAGAGCGGGAAACAGCCCCCCCACCGTTGGCCTCCTGCATCTTCATCCTCATCACTTCAACAGGAAGACGGCTCTGATCACCGAGGTGTCCACAAGCCCTCACACTTTTGCTTTTCTGCAGACTTAATGCCGTTTGAGCCGCTCTTAAATCAAAATGTTGGGACTTTTGTAACTTTTTAGCTTTGCTGCATGTTGGAGCAGCTCTGTTAAACTTTCTGAGATATTGCTTATGAAAACTTTATTCCTCGTTTTTTCTGGATGTAAATCACTTTTTTTTTGGATGATTACTTCCTCTGGTATCGGATGCTGTGCAGCTGGAAGGATTTTTACTTTTGGACATTTTGTTACGATGCGTAACCATGACAACGAGTGTTAAACGTGAAGAACCCCTGAAGTCCAGTCATGGCCCAAAACCAAGCAGAGCGTCCATAAATCCACCAGAGGTAAAAGCTCCCAGGAAGCAGCTCGCCACCAGAGCTTCCCGCAGGAACACGCCGGCCACCGAGGAGTGAAGAAGCCTCACCGCTACAGGATCGGTACTGTGGTTCTCAGGGAGATCCACCACGACCAGAAGTCCACCGAGCTGCTCATCCAGAAGCTGCCCTCCCAACGTCAGGTCCAGGAGATCCCCCAGGACTTCAAGACCGACCTGAGCTTCCAGAGCTTGGCTGTCATGGCGCCGCAGGAGGCCAGCGAGGCTCACCTGGTGGGACTCTTTTGCCCCTTTTACACCGGCTCTAATTCAGAAGTCCGGCTCTGCTCCGCTCTACTTGGCTCGGCTCGATAAAGAATGCATCGCGTTCACACCACAACGTTGGCCCTGTGTTGTTGCTGTTTTTTAAACTTATGGGGATTCTCCTGAGACTTCAGGAAGAGAGGCGCAGTGGAAGAAATGCTCTGGATGCTGCGATTGTTGCGCGGAGTAGGACAGCTGTTATCAGCCGGAGATTTCAGGCTTTAAGGCGCCTTCAGCTGGGGAACAGACGGCAGAAACGTTGCAGGGTAAGCTAACGCTGTTGTTTATATTCCGACCTTCGCTCTTTATGGTTGCATCTGGTCACACCCACGACCAATGAGTGAACAGCAGCTAAGCTGGTGCCGCCCACCCGGCTGGCCCTACTCCGTAGCAGGAACCAAATAAGCAGGGACCGGCCTCGAAAAAATGCCGGTGGAAACGTGTGCAAAGCAAGCCAAGTAAAGTGGAGCCGGGACCTTTAGAGCCCGTGTAAAAGGGACATTTGAGGACACATCGGGACAGACCGCTACAAGAGACCCTTCCTGCCCACATCCACCAGGATTAGGAGCTACAACAACATTTAATTTCCCTTTGGGATTAATAAAGTATTTTTGAATTGAATACTCTTAAAATATGCATATTCTTTTGCTGCTTTTAATTTAGCTTCCAGCTAGCCTTTAGATACTTTTAGCTTTTAGTCTCTGACCTGTTTCTAATGTATGTTACCTATAAGAATAAACAGATTTTGCTTTAAAACTTTGGACTATTTGCTGTATTTGACCATAAAGAAGAAGAAGAAGCGGCAGCAGTTTAGAAGAAGCAGTGTATAACTTTATTTGGCTCTATGAACAGTATTTACAGTATGATACAGCAACATTACAGGTTCTGCTACACAGTCAGGATTGCACGGTTTTAGAGTCAGGCCTCGGCGGTCGGGTACCGGAGTTATGAGTACAAAAAAAGACGCAGCTCCATCTTTGGCTTCATTGGCACAACTTAGACGGGGAGCAAAGTTCAGCCAAAAAAATGAAAAAATCCTGGAGCCCTGAATCCTGATAAAAAGATCAATATTTAGAAATAACTTAACGTGTCATATCAATTTAAGGTCAAATTAAAGTCGTCCCTTTATGTTTTGCTTCCAGGTGTGCTCCTCTTCGTTTTGAATCGTGTGGTCTCCTGAGGAGGGTGAGGGACAGAATACAGAGAGGGATGAAGATTGGATGAGAGATGGATGGCGAACCAGGAGACGGGAGCCGACGGAGAGATGAATGCAGCCGGGTCGCCGAGGTGAGGAGATGGTGTAATGATTAGATCACAGATACCCTTCAGCCCCTCCAACAATCCCTCCTGTGCACAAAAAATAAAAAAAAACCTGGAAGTGCACGGAGAGGAGAGGGCCTGCAGCTGTCAGAGGAAGAGGAGGGGTTTTCCTGAAGAAGTCTGGATGGAACCTTCTTTGGTTCTTTGGAAACACGATGGTCGGAGACAACCCAGTTCAAGGTTCTGAGAGTTACAGAAGGCTGCGACTCAACCTTTTAATTTTAACTTCATTAAATGTTTTCCTTTTTGTTCAGATCTGGTTCTCCTCTGTATTTCTCATCCCGCTCGCAGCAACAGGTCTGAAGCTGCCTCCTCGCCTCAGGATGATGTCACCAGGCTGAGGAGCTCCATTTAGGATGCTTCCATCTAGTGGTGACACGGATGATGAGCTGAAGCTGAATCATCGTGGTTAAACAATCAGGACTGATGCTTCTGGCAGGCGGTTGTTAGCGATGCTCAAACATAATGGCTCCATTAAAGCTGCACGAAACCCTCAGTGAGGCTCGCTGGCGTCGACACAATGGAGACATGACAGCAGAAATTCTGAACTTTCACGGAGCCCAGTTTCCATCCGAGCTCAGGAAACTTAACACGTCTTCGGATGTTCTCACAGAGACGGAAACAAAAGCAGAAACATGACTCTGCAACAACTTTTAAAGCAGCCCGGGTTTCTGCAGAGAGCTCCAGACTGTTTGCCTTTTCTGTGCCCAAATCTTCCAACAGAAACCTCCAACCAGCCACGGAATAAAACTCCTAATATGGACAGAAGACTTGCCATTTGTTCAACAACAAAATGAAGTTTCTGTTTGTGAAACAATAAATAAACATGGCTGCAGAGGCCAGCTACTTTAGTCCCATCTTGAAGCTTTTGGACGCAGGAGGAGGAGATGGAATAAAAAACATTCACTGTGATTCAGATCTCCTGAAGTGGGATTCTGTGCAAAACTTCTAAACTATTAATGTAGATGGTTCTTTGAATGACATCAGATTGGAAGAAAGAGTTTATTTCTTTAATTAAAATTAAATTATCCTGAATTCTGAGAACTGAGAAAGTCTGAAAACCAAAAAGGATTTTTTTTTGTCGTAAATCAACTCCAGATGCTGTTTTTCAGAAATCTTTGCCTTGCCGTCAGCTTCACATTACGTGCTCCGTCCAGCAGAGACGATTAGATGTTACTGCAGGAAAAGCTACAGCTAGCTGCTGCTGCTGTCTGTCCAGCTGTCAGTTCAATAATCGGGTCAGAATTAAACTCTGAACGACCTTATTTCAGAGAAACACAGCCTGCTGCAGGCGTTCTGCAGGGAAGAACTGCACCAAACCAGGCTTTACTGACCAGACACGGAGACTTCTAGTCCTGCAAAACTTAAAGATAGAATCTGTAGTTTACACCTGAAGCAGGTCAGGCAAATGGCTGACAGGAAGACGCCTGGTCATCGTCTAACACCACACAAGAGTTTGCTCTTCTTCGAATTCTAACCCGAGCACTGAGGAGGAACCTGGACTCGACACAGACTTCTCCTCAATCTCTCACAATCCTTCCACAGAACCCAGCTTCAGAACATCTGAACGATGCTTTTAATAAATCCAGCTGGAACCGCAGCTGGAGACGATACGATCATTGTGACGTTTGAGTCCAAACCCGCCGCCGTCACCATCGAGACATCTTCAAGCTGAGGCCTTCGATGACAGATAAACCCCGAGCCGATGGGCTCCTGGTGACTGATCTGAGGCGACTAAAACCAGGAGGTGGGAGGAAGAACAGCGATCCGACACCATCCCCAGCTCTCGTCTCCAGTAAGAGTGTGAAGGTGTGTGTGTGTGTGTGAGAGAATCTGGGTCATCAATAAGAACAAACACACAGGAAGGTCATAACTGGGTGAAATCCCTTCGGAGTGAGAAGTCTGTATTATTCCCTGATGGATGGATGGATGGATGCATGAGTGGAGGAGGACTCGTCTGTGACAGTTTTTGGTGACGGGAAGGTGAGGAGGTCTGAGGCGAGGGATGAATTATGGATGGCTGGCCGGAGAGAGGAGGAGGCGTTCCCCAGCCGAGCTGCTCGCATCTGCAGCCAGCTTTAGCCCTTTTCTCTACAGAAGGCCGCTGGGATGTTGGAGGCGCCGGGGCGCCGTGGAGGAGGGGCAGACGTCGGGGCAGACGCGTCACTCCTCGCCCTCCTCCACGTACGTGGATGGAAACCAGCCCATCTGAGGAGGAAACAGAAATCAGATTTTCTCCAAACACAACAACACAGGCTGAGGATGTTTATTATCATTACTAATAAAGTCTGCAAAACGGGAAAAACTTTAGATCAGGATATGTTTAAGGATTTACTAAACATCAGGATGAAAAGAAATGTAAAAATCAGGGATTCAATATTAGAAAAAAAGTAAATTTTGAGGAAGAAATCGTTTTAATCCGACAAATGTTTTTGGATTTCCTTTTTTTTTTATTCTAAAGTTTCTAAAACTGTGTTTGGACTTTTCATCCTCGATGTTTGCAGCTGAACCAAAACAGAAAAAGCTGCAGTCATTGTGCCAAAATCTTTCTTTTTATTCATTTATTTAGTCGTAGAAATAAAACCTTATTTATATAAACTGCCATTGTCATTTTGTGAACCTTAATTAAATGTGATAATATTTAATAAAGGTAAATAACCCAAAGGTGATGCAGTGCTCTGATATAATTAATTCTGTTCCTGACCAGATGCTGTTTTTTTAAACGAAACAACCTCAGATTTTCTCTGAGCTGTTTATCTCAGACAAGTAGAAACGATTGTTTTTATTGGCTGACGGTCCTGAACGGAGACTAACTGCTCTCCGCAGACTCCCGCCACCGTTTAGTTTCCACAGAAGCACCGTTAACACACACACACACACTCTGAGCAATAACGCAGCACAGATAAGTGGGAAGTCAGCGTGTTTCTCTGAATTTAAAACCTGGATTCTTCGAGCAGAAAGTGTCGCTGCTGCTGGCAGGAAAACATTTAAGAGCTTAAAGGAAACCGGGAGCAGAAACGGCCCTGAAAGCAGTCGTTTCTGGGTAATTAGGCCGACGAGCGCTCTGCGGCGGCGTTCCTGCACTCACCCTGCCGTTGACTTCGCCTCGCCACCAGCCGTTGGCGCCGGACTTGGTGTAGATCTTCACCACGTCGCCCTCCTGCAGGGACAGCTCCCGGGTGTCCCGCGAGCTGAAGTCGTACCGCGCGATCGCCACGCCGATCACTTTGGGGGCGAACACTGAAGAAAACGAGGACAGAAAACGAGGAATCGTTTCAGTTCAACCCAAACTGGATATAATCCCCAAATATTTTAAATTAGATCAGTGAAGTTTCTGCTGCTCAGATTTATTATTTTCTCTTTTGAAATGTCCAATAATTCAAAAACAGTAAAAAAAAATGATATTTTTAAGCAGGAACCAGTTTGAGACGATTAATAGTTGATTAAACAAACATTTTTTTATGATTATCTTTACTTTTTTTTAATAAAAGGAACAGTTCTAATGTTCTGATGATGGGTTTGTGGAAAAGAGCTAACATCTTACCTGCTGCAGATAGCTTTGTGGATAAAATAAGTTATTTTAAAGTTATTTTAACTGGACTGACGAGCTAACGGCAGCATCGGACCGGAGTGACGCTGCTGCTGAGGAAACTGAGTGTTTGTGATCAATAATAATAATAATTTTTGTCTTCTAGGCCGTGCACATTATTTCCCCGCCCACATCATAGCCAACAACTCCCACGTTTTTGGTTTAATCTACTTTTAATATGAAGAACGCAGCAGATTTGACCCTGAATGCATCGCTGCAGTTCATGCAAATGTTATTTTATAAACCTTTACGTCACATTACACTGTTACTCCTGCAGGAAGTGCCCCCAGGCTGGACAGGAAGTGCTACAGCTAGGCCTTTTGCTGCTATTTGCGCTCCTTAATTACCAAAGAATTCTATGGAAAAGATGATTTAATGTAAATAAAGTGTGCAAATGTTTAAAAACAGTCTCTGCAGAAAAAAAAGCAGCTATTTGCTTCAGTTTGGGCCTCGCTCTCATTCAAAGAGCTATCTGCAACAGGTAAGATACTAACAAAGACCTGAACTCAAACTGAGCTGTCATTTTTTAATTTAAACTAAAACAACCAGCAGATGATTCTCTTCCACCTCTAATGAAAGACGGAGACACGTCTTATATCTGCGAGTCTGAGGCGGCCTGGAAGTTTGGACACGGGTGAGATTAGATGTCTCAGTCGGAGGAGCGGGTGAGCCAGTCCCGCCCTGATGGCTGGTCTGGGCTAAGCTGACAGCTGGAAATGGAATGTCAGACCTCTACAACCTGGCCGTGGGGATGGAATATCTAATACAGAGGAGCTCGGTGTGTTTGGACACTTCCACCTTTTCCTCTGACTGACAGACCCACAACACATGAACCTCAGGAACAAAAACACCTCATATATCACCGTTTCTGGCATTCACGTGCAAAAACACACACACACACACAAGGTGAGGACACACAGAGCATGCATGGATGAAGAGCGTGCACACACGACGATGGAAAGGCTGAGGCGATGCAGCGGGGATGCCTGCGGCGCCGGAGGAGAGGCAGATACCTGTACCTGACCAGAAGGGAGCGGAGGAAGGAGGAACAAAGCTGTAGCCGGCAGGAGTTACGAGAGAGAGGCCGCAGAGCAATGGAGCTATGGCGGGGTGGGCGGGGCCAGGCGGGAGGATGTGAGGGAAGCAGAGGAGAAAAAAAAAAAAACACGGTTTCAAAAAGGCAGAAAGGACTCAGACGCACGTTCACGTGCCCTTCAGAGGATTCCCACTCTTCTCCCCTCTGTGCCTTTTTCTAATTAATGATCTACAGTTTTCTCCTGTTAGTTTTATTAGGTGAGCTTCTTTATTATCCGTCACTGAAACATCTCATGAACCGGGTCGATTTAATGCAAACTTCACTGAATGCACCTCCGGTCAAATTCAAGATGGCCCCCACAGCCAACTCACGTTAGGAAACATACAGGAACAGATTTAACTCGGCGAGTTTTACAGATGCTGAGCAGAAATTTGGAGAAATTTAACACGTCGTTTCACCAAAATGGCCGTAGCGTTTCGTCGGAAGCTGAGCTCGGTTTGAAGCTGAAAGGCGGCGGGCGATATGCATTCAGACACGCCGGAACCAGAGGAAACTCAGCGTCTCCCAGAAGCAGATAAACGTCTGAGCTTTGAGAGGAACGTGCCGCTGAGAGACAGCTCGGCGGCGGCAGCGATGGCGGCGGCATCTGCTCATCTCTGAACAAGCCGACTTGTCTGCGGTGCGACGTGACTGAATCCTGGAGCGAACAGAAGCACTGCAGCATTTCACAGGAGTGGAGATGAGTGTTAGAATCCAATCAGCAGCCGAGCTCAGCCCTCACACACACACACACACCTAAGGCTGTTTATGTCAGTTCTGACCTGCGACAGGCTGAGGAGCAGGGAGGGAAAAACGGGAAAACGCTAATTAGGAGTTTTCCAGCAGCGGTCTGGGAAGACGCCAAAACAGGAACGGCATCCACGCGTCAGCGTGCACACGCCAGGAGCCGGGCCGCACCAGAACAAAACAAATTTGGACCGGCGCTGCCTGGACTTGTGCTTTGAAGCTGTTACTGAACCGCAGGACCCACTTCCAGAAAAAACCTGCCAGCCGCGAGCAATCTGTTCGCCGCCGCCGGCTGGAACACGCCGGTGTCCAATCTTACTCGCCAATCATCGGGATGTCACATCCTTCATCGCCATCGGAGGGCTTCGACGGCATTCTTCAGCTTATATGAGCCGAAGTAAAGGGCAAACAGCATGAAGCACTGAACGGATTCTAATTAAATTAATCAGCTGATGTCCGTCTACAGCTCGTTAAGCAATTCAATATGGCTGCCACAGCTAATCGACAGCTAGCAGTCAGACTAGCCATTAGCTCATCAGTCCTGTCAGAATTAAAGTCTGTTTCTCCAAACTGAGGCTGCTCAGAGATTTATCTGCAGCAGGTAAGACATTAATCGTTCCCATTTTTCATTCTTATTATTTTTGCTTCTTTCGTCCCGGTTCCTTTTCCTGCGTCTCTAATCAGTCCTGAGCCGGCGGTTTGACGCCGCTGCGTTTCATCCGCTGCTCTCGCCTCGTCACACACGGGCGCACCTGTTAACGCCCACGTCAGAGAAAAGGGAAACGAAAGTGGCGTCTCGGGAGGGTTTGGTGTTTCTGCTTTGATCCCGCCAGGCGGAACGCCGCAAGGAGGCGGGTCGGCGGCGCCGTTTCAGGAGCTGATCTTTGCTTTCAGGTAGGCGACGTGGGAAACGACTTCCACGTTTTCATCTGACTTATCTACAAAAACATGGTTCTACTCCTTTTAGCCTTTAGCTACTGTCCTGCTAACTTTAGCTTTTATCAACAGTTTTACTAGAAAATAAAAAATAAGATGCTAAAGCTAAAATTAGCAAAACATATGGCAATACCAGCAGCTAGAATCAGGTAAAAAGATGCTAAAATGATCAAAACAGAAGCTTAAATTCACAGAAGCTGTAAATGTTAAAGCTAATATATGTAGCTAGAAGCTAAAAGGGGCAGCATGGGAGCTAAAAGAAAGTAGCTGAAGAAGACAAAAATGGAGAAAGTAGATATAAAGGGTTAAAATATGACAAACCGACAGTTTGGACGCTGACTTTCAACAATAATAACGGCTCAAAATGGTCAACAGTCAGATTTGTAAAGGTGCTGTGGTTCAGAAACGATTTATCGAGCTCTAACGGATCCGATCGTCAGCGTTCTCGGGTCGAACAGGCCGCCTCGTTAACGACCCGACGTTTCCTCGCTCACCCAGAATAAACAGCAGAACACTGAGCTGAAATCTGGAGGAAGTCGCGTCAGATCGCTCCTAACAGAAAGGTGGCGGGCGATATGCATCCCTGACGCGTCTGGGGTCGACTCACTGTTTCCTCCAGGTCGGTTGAAGCGGTGGCCCGCAGCATTCTCCGGCTCCCGGTACGGAAACTGCAGTGTGGTGTCCAGAGTCTTAAAGCCTTCCCTCAGGGAGTGGTGTTTGTAATACTCGATCAGCTCCTTCACACACAGATCAGGATGACACATGGTTTAAATCAGTTCGGTGGAGTTATAAACCTAAAGAAGAAGAAGCAGACTCACGATTATGCTCCTGAACTTCTTGTTCTCTGCGATGTAGTAGCTGCCGTCCCTGGCCAGGATCTTTATGTGCTTCACGTCGTTGTTGTACCTGCGGCCCAGTGAATAACTTATGAGTGTAATTTCCCTCTCTGATCACTGCCATCGATCCGCGGCCGGCCTCTGGCCCCCTCGCGGTCGAGCCGGGGCCATTCCTCTAACGCGCCAGCTCCCGAGGGGCGGTGACACCGGAGTGATGGGCGGTCGGGAGCCGAGCGTTGGCATTAACAAGATGGCGGATAAAATAAAAGCTGCCTCACGTTTGCAGGGTCGCCTCGTCAGCAATGTTGGAGGAAAAATCCAGTTTGAAACAAAACCAGAGGCTCGAAGCAGAACCGTCCTTCAAATTTTAATTTGCATAAATTAAAAACCTAGAAGCTTTATCCTTTCTGTGGAAGACGGCAGGAAACGAGCGTTTGATGTCCAACCCTGGTCCTTGAGGGTCTCCATCCTGCAGGTTCTACTTGTTCCTCTGCTCCAACACACCTGATTTCAATCAATGGGTGATTAACAGGCTTCTGCAGATCATGAAGAGGTGATTTAACCTCTGAATCAGGTGTGTTGGAGCAGGAAACAAGGAAAACATTGGACACCCCTGATGTCAACGAAGGGGACATTTTCCTGATTCAGAAATAAAAACATCTTTTCAGGCGTGGATCGTTGGTGATTCACGGAGTTCTTCCTGCTCTGGGTTCAAATATGCTTTTTTTAAAAATTAGTTATTTGAAAATTCAAGTCAAAACTACAAATAATATCCAAACATTATAAGCAGGACGAATAAAACCGTTTTTTTCTGCTCATCAGTAGTTTGTTAACTTGGCGTTTGGACGTGCGTGTCCTCTGGCACCCGTGCTGCACCCCTACTTCCTACAGACTTGACAGCGAGTAGTCGGGACTTTGGTATCAACCATCGATACCCAACATGGCAGCTCATTCATCGCTTCGGCCATCTTTACTTCTGCGGAGCGTTTATGAACAGTTAACATCTCACCTGCAGAACTCGTTGACCAAAACTGAGGAGCCAACAGTTTAAGCTGCTGCCGTTATTAGATTTTATTTTATCCCTGCAGGAACCGCCCTGAGTTGCACCAGAAGTGCTACAGCTAGCTGATGCTGTTTGCACTCACAGCCATTCTGTGAGGGTAAGATGGTGTTTCTGAGCTCGGTTCTCCAAACTGAGGATGTTTAAAGTGCGATCAGGAACAGGTAAGATATTAACTGCTCCTAACCCTTCCAACGAACCCCAGGTTTAAAAGTTTGAACTGTCCCTTTATCGCCTTTAGCTCACATTCTGTCGGAGCTAACGTGAAGGAACTAAATGTTATTTTTTAGTTTTCTGCCTTATTTATTTAAACAGAACCAGGAGCGTTTGGCTGTTTGTGCCGATCTACTAAAACCAACAGGGAGAACGGAGAAAATAAGTTTATTTTTTTTTTTGTACATGAATCTGTGAGCACACACGCAATTAAAACTTCAGCAGAGAGGGAACACAAAGTCCCTGCTGCAGGAAAGAAAAGGTGCCACAAAGTTGAGAGAAATATTTCACAGGACGTGATCTGTTCACCTTTTACTGCCGTTTGATTTCAACCCTGAGCCGACTCTGTGGATGATATCTGCCCCGACAGAGAGCCTGCTGCGGTTAACCACACATCGGCTTTCCGAGGAGCTACAAATCGGCCTGTCAGGATGTGCAGCGCAGGCGGGGGTTACATCTGGTCAATACTGTGGTTTGGCTGAAGGATAACGGAGCGAGCTGCAGAGACGGAGGAAAACCGCCGCGAAACGAAGAAACGCCTCCAGAGGGCGTGGCTCCCACTGAGGACCCCGAGGAGACCTCAGTGTTTCTCTGCTGTGTATTTTATAAAAACATGAATCCAAACAAGGCTTCTGAACGGCGTGGTTCTCTGCGTAGCTCCACCAGTTTCCTGTAGGAGGCGCTGCAACTGTGTGCAGCTGCAGCCAAACTCAATGTCTACGAAGAAGAGCGCAGCTTTGCTACC
>NC_051450.1:21554948-21556486 GCF_001649575.2 Kryptolebias marmoratus | reverse complement strand
AAACTAATTCATGTCATTTCAGTGAGTCATCATGGTTGTGCCCTGAGTCCTCTGTTGCTTCAGATGAGGCTGATCCCCATGGATTTACATGCACACACAAATACATGTCATATACACATTCAAGTCACTTGTTTTAAATAAATGCTTCTATTTTAATTCAGTTTTGGTCTTCATTGTAACTGATGTGCAGGGGGAGAATGACTGGTTGACCTCAGGATTTTTAAAGTCTGGTTCCAGAGGGTCGTCACGTCCGAGACTGAACTGGTTCTGCTCAAACGTGACCCGGACGCAGACTTACTTGATGCTGATGGCGTACTCGGAGAACTCCTTGCTCCGATGGCGGACCAGATAGGTGCTGTTGACCCTGTTGACGAGTTCTGCTTCTGCCTGGAACCTCTCGATCGGACCCGCGAACCTCCACGGGGGAAAAAAGGAAAAACTCAGGATCGACACAAACAGGACGTTGTTTCTAACGGTGACCTTTAATCGGTCAAACGGATTAAACTTAAAAAAAAAAAAAAACTCCAAGCTTTTAAACTGCAGTGAGTTCAAATGCAAATGACTCTCACTACCTTCCCTCCAGAGGGTCATTAGGGTCTTGGTGCTTACATAAACAGTTACTAAAGGAACCGAGCCGGCAGAAACCCTCACGAACCCTCTCCAGGGAGGGTAGGGAGGGTTTTGTTTACAACCTAATGACATTTCTGCAGACTTTATCCAGTTTTAGCCGCTCGCACATCAAACGTTCGGCTCATTCAGGAGACGGCTGCCGTGACTTTTGGTTTCTGCATTTTTTAAACTATTTAACTTTATTTACAAAAATCTCCTCAGTTCCTTCAGTTACTGCCTCTACTCTGTCTCCTTGTGCTGCTTTTATCTAACCTTTTGCTGATTTTACGTTGCGTTTGCTTTTAGTTTGAACAACTTTTAAAGAAGTCCAGTCGCTTTAAAAAGAAAACCAAGCTCTTACAGCTTGGTTGGTAACTTTAAATCTGCTTAGATTCAGTCAAAGAGTTAAAAGTTTGTGTTTAAATCAGATAAATCTTTCATCGCGCAGGAGGTTTCAGGTTGAGGACTTTGTTTCTAACGTACCACAGCTGGGAGGAGTAATCGACGGGCTTCGGCACCTGCAGAAGAAGAGCAGAACAGGACAGGTTTTATTTATGCCCGGCTCCAGAACAGATGTTTTCACAGCGACAGCTTCCTGCTCGTCTGAGAGACGCTGATAAGAGTTTGTTATCTGCAGGAGGCCTCAGGTTCCGACCCGGGTAACAGGACGGACGGAAACACGTCCTCCCGCCGAGCCTTAAAGAGTCGTTTCGCTCCCAAATAAAACCGGCACCGCGGCGGGAAGGAAAAGGCTGCTTACACACGGGCACGGCCTCACAGCGTCGCTCGGGAAGAAGCCCACCTCCTTGGTGGACAGGATCCGGCCCTGGAACCACAGAGAGACATCGTTCTGTTACGCTCCTGAATGGAGAACATTCAGGCTGCAGCTCAGATTTACCGACCCGAGACGTTCCTCCCCCCCCCCCCCC
>NC_051450.1:21545965-21554269 GCF_001649575.2 Kryptolebias marmoratus | reverse complement strand
CCAGGGACAATCCAGAAATGCTCATGAATGTCAGTTTAGAAGCTATCAAAGTTCTCAAATAAAGCACCTTTTGAGAATGTCAATGCTTGTTGGGAATTATCTTACAAAACTAGGAAGGATTTTTGGTTTAGATAGTAACAGTTATGTTTTTTTATTGATCTTAGTAAAAAAAAAAGTCGCAACTTTTAGGAAAATGCCCGTGAAATCAGGCATTTTAGCTGCAACAATCACAAAAAACGCCCGTAAAATCCTGGAGGGGATGATAAATGGTTATAAGTCGGTCAGTTTTACAGGAGCTGAACCTTCTGATCTGGGCTGAAAAGGTTTAAGTTTTTTTCCTTTCCTGCTCCTTCATCCTCGTTCAGGGTTTTTTTATTTCCCTGAGGAGCTGTTGTTTTGTTTTTGTTTTGTTAAATGCTGAACGCACAAGGAGAAGAGCTGGACTCGACCACATTTTACTGGACAGATTTCGGAGCAACGAGCATGAAGGCAGATCTGAGACCTCCTCGCGTCACAGACGTCATCCCTGCCTCCTCGCTAAAAGGCTGATAATCATCCCGGCTGACAGAGTAATTCAGATGCTTTCTGCTGAATGAAATGAAAACCACGGCGCTTGATTGTGTTTGACTCCCAGAACAGAAATAATTACAAGCTGTCGGCTGCAAAGGTTGATGGAGATGAAGCGTTCCCACCCAGTAATGGAAATCTTTACGGAGTCAGCATTCACACTGTTGTTTCCCTCTTTAGACTTCCTACATGTTTCTTATTTTTTTGCAGTTAAGCTGTGTTATTTCAGACGTCCGTGTATCAAACCGTCGGGTGAACCTGTTCTTTGTTTGCTCCTTTTAGCTGCTGTTTTGACAATTCCACATTTAAAAAAAAAAAGCAACTTCTCCGGTTTTCTGTTCGTTTTGTCTCATTAGGCGTCCCGAGGTCGGCTGCATTCCTCTTTGCGTGAGCGACTCTGATGTAATCTCTGTCTGCGCCAGAGAAAAAGCCGGTTTCTTTTCAGCCTCCGGGTTCATTCTTGCGATCGCTCCTCTCGCACCTGAACGCCGAAGAAGGGAATCTTTCTCCTTTTCCAGCGAAGTTCAAATCAAGCTTGACAACATGCAAAACTAACTGCGGCGCAAGAGGCGCTGGGTCGAGTGTTTTAATTGTCTGCGGCTGTGAATATCGTTTCTATTTGCAGCTTGTTAGCAGAAAACTGTCAAAATACACGGAGGAGGGCATGAAATGTCCCATTTCCTGTGAAGGTTACACAAACATGCTGACTGCGTCGGACTAAAAAGAGACGAATTCTAAAAACATCGGAGGTTTGACTCAAGATGGCCGTCTGACCTGCCACCAGGCGCTGTGCAGGTTGGCGCAGACCAGCTCGATGATGTCACCGGTCTGGATGGTGAGCGGCGGACCTGAAGTGGGGCTCGGCACGCCGAAGTAGTTCCTGACCACCAGCATCTTGGGCAGACCTGCAGGAAGCAGAGCGTCGGGTCATTAAACGCCTCTCAGGACTGCGAGCGCAAACATGACTTTAATCTGGATTTTCTCTAATCCACACGAGACCCAATCAGACAGAGACAGAACGGGAGGAAAATAAAATCAAATAAAAACAAAATGCTGCTTCAAATCAAAGACAGCAGAGAGAAATTGAGCTGCTTCTGGGACCGTTAGCAGATGAAAAAACTCGTTTGTTGTGTCTGAAATCTGTCAGCTGACGAGTTTTAACGTTAAACATTTGATCGTTATCAAAAAATAAAAAAATCTGTGAAAAATAAACATTAAACGACTCATTAAGTCCTCATTCATAAAAGAATTCAAACTCACTAAACACAGTCCTAATATTAAACTTTGTTGGGTTTTTTAAACTCACTATAGTAATAACAGGCCATAGAAGGTACATATGTAGAAAATATTACTAAAATATCAATAAAATAAGAAGCAAGGAGCGTTTGCTTCGATAATATGACTTAAACTTCAACATCATCTGATCTGAAATCGATGAAACAATAAAATAAAATGAATAAAAAGTGAAACTTGTCAGTGTCAGTGTGAGTTAACGAGGACATCAGGGTCATTAAATAAAAAATCCTCGCTGATTTAATGCACTTTCTCTCAGCGGTTTCACTCTCTTTTTTAAGTTTAACAGGTTAACATGCTTTAAACACGTGTTTAACGTGGTTTAATTAACTTTCTGGTCTTGGATGGTAATAAAATGCTGGTAAATAAAAGACACACCTGCCCTGAGAGAGACTGAAGTTTTCATCGTCGCTTCGCTGAACATCACATGAACCGTTCCAGCCTTAATCTGTAGTTTATCGACTGTATTTAACTCTCATCTGGGCCCATTCTTCATCTCAGCATGACAGATGAGAATATCGAGCTTTCAGATAAAAGATAAGCAGGAATCTTCAACCCTGCTGCAGCAGATTAGAAATCTGAAATGTCTTTTATTGGTGAGAGAAAGAGTCTTTCTTCCATTTAAAATAAACCTTTCTGCATGTTTCCTCCTTTCTCCTCAGCTGGAGTTACATCAGTCGACACCTTTCTGATTCCAATTTTCACAGCAAGAATACAAAAATTCCAGTTTCTATTCGAGCCGAGCCTGTCAGCTCACGTGCACAGAGGCTTAAATCAGATGTTTGTTTCTGTGCATGCACAGATTAAACGTGTGCACAAAGAAAAACAAGAACAGAGAAGTCTGCAGCCTCTATAGGACTGAAGACACGGGGGCCGTGGAGAATCCAGCCTCGGGGGCATGAATTGCATTCCTATCCACACAAGGACAGGCCACGTGCACGTGCACGTGCACCTTTGGAAAACAGACAAAGACCAAAGCGTTGAAATGTCATAAAAAGGAGCGGGCCGGGGCAATCAAAGGTTTATTGATTTTAATGCGTCTCCAGTCAGAAATAATTTTCTGCAGCCTAATGGATGGAGGGGCGGGAAAATGAAGGCCGAAGCAATTAAAGGAGCGGAGCGGCCATGTTGTTCTGCACAGACGAAGAAAGAAAGCTGAAATAATTCAGACACAGATCCGGTCTCCCGTGTAAAAACAGCCAGATTTAATAAATACATGCAGCGCCTGTTTTTAGCTCCATCATTTGCACAACTATCCCACTATTTCAGTGCAGGCAGTAAAAAAACATTTCTAAATGTGTGCTTAATACCTAATTAAACTCTGATCCAACTGTGGAACGCTGTGTGGTCAGCAGCCCAGTTTGAGGCACATATCTCCCTTTGGAGGCGTAATTTCTTGATAAATTTGGGTTATCGTCTGTGACTGAGCAATTTAACTTCTGTTCTAGGTGTTTTTCTTTAATGCAACTTGTTTAAGCTGTATTAAAAGTTAAATATATTACACTAAAGCAACAAAAAATAACACATGTTGCTTTCCAGTTTCATTACAAACTGTCGACTTATTTCCTTTTTTAGTTTAGGAAATGTGAGAATTTTGTGCTTTTTTTTAATTTTACATGAAAGTTTTGCTTTGGAGCCTGTTTTTAACTCTTTAAAACAACTAGTTGGACAGAATAAGCAATTTAAAAAAGTAATATTTCATTCTAAATTTTAATATTATAAAGTGGTTGTATCTTTATAACTGGCCTCTAAAAGCTTTCAGTTGTTTCTGTGTTTGTCGCGTTTTACACAACACAGAAATGGCTCCAACTCGGTCAATTTTACAGATATTGTGGTGAAATCTGGTGTGGTAGTAGCTGAGAGTCATCACCAACACATACTCTGAGCTCTGACAGATTGAGCAACATCTCAGGATTATTTTAAAGATTTCATCGAAGCTGGTCTACCTCCGTCTGTTCTCAACATGAGGCATGAGAAGCTGCAGGTTTTTCATTTTATAGATTTCAATCATGATTTAAACACGAGTCGTTAGTGAGAGTTGTTGCAACAAACAAAATAAAGCAATAAATAATAAGTTGTGTTTGCTGATAAGAGACTTTAGTGTCTGATAAATACCAAGAATCAGGAGTTTGTCTTGGAGAGAGCAGCCAGGAAAGATGTGTGGAGCTGCTTACCTGGATCTTTATCTCTGCCCTGGAAAATAAAATAAAATAAAATAAACACACGTGAACAGTTACACTCGTGCACGAACAAACATGCAGACCTGGAGTTTTAAATTCACCAAAAACTCTGACTAAAACACAGCCTCGGATCAATTCCACGAGCGTAAATTAAATCAATTAGCTTTGCTCTTCTGCTGAACGCACGTTATAAATATTTCAAGCTGGCCTGCTGCTCCCAGAGGCCCGTGCAGCGAGCCCTGCAGGAGAACGGAGCACGCGCTCGTCTACGTTCAGATTGGTTTATCTGTAGGGCTGTAGGTGAAAATCAAAACGCGAGTTCTCTGCGGGGTGACAGCAGGGGAAGCGGAGCCTCGTTGCAGTTTGGAGTTAACTTGAAAAGCGGCACAAACTGCTCCGGTTAAACGCGCCGAATAAAGAGAGAGATACCAAAGTCTGCTGGAGCCTCCTCTGCAAATAGCTGCAGAGGAGAGCAGCCTTCAAAGAGCGGGGAAGCTTCTGCAGACAGAAACACACACACACACACAGCAGCTCACCTGAGTTCTGACGGAGCCGGAATCTGAAAGAAGTTGGAGAACAGGCACGGTGAATGACGGGTTAGTGGGCGAACGCAAACAGTTGCACACACTCATCGGTACGAGGCAACACTCCCTCATTAGTGGAGAAGGCGCACGGCCGTGTCTGACCGCGGTTCACTTTGTTTTCCTGCGCTGCCGCTACCTGACAGCCAGGATGGAGGAGGAGGAGGAGGAGGAGGAGGGGAGCAGACCTGGGCTTTGTGCTCCACTGCTTCCTTTCATTGGCTCCCTTAGGGACGGATTACACCCTCCCCAAACCAAACAGGGCAATTACATAAACACACACACACACACAGACACACACACACACGCTGGCACGAAGCCACAGCTACAGTATGTACACTGAACTACGTGTTGTTTCTAAAATGAACTTTGACCTCTTGTCCAGACAAGCAGCAAGAAAGCTGATAAGGAAAAATGAAGGTAAACAAACTTTATGGTCCCGTCACACACACACACACACCGAGCCGTGGCCTTCTCCACACAGAGACGTCTTTTCATCTCTCATTTCTAAAAATATCCTTCTGAAAACACGGAACTGTTTCTGGAAATGTTTTCGTCCATACGGAGACGTAAAAACAGCAGAAACTGTTTTTAAATGCAGACTCTGTGCTGTAGAAGTTTTCCTTCAGTTCTGTTGACGGTTCAGTAAAGTTTGCCTTGATAGTCTGGAGATTTAAATGCTTAACTTGTTTCATAAAGTTGTTTCAAAATTAAAAAAGAATAAAAAAATACAGTTTTTGAGCTCCTAAAACCCAGTTTCTGTGTGGACCCACGGCTGAAGCCTGGATGTGTGTATCTGAAGTCTTCATGAGACACGCAGACAGAAGCGTTGACTAAAAAGTAAACTTCAAACTTCGCTCACTGAGCAGAAACTAAAACCTGCGTTTAAGCAGAAGTGTCCGACCATCACACCTCAGTTTTTATTTCTCTGCAGGAAGTTAAAAGTTAAAAAGATGGAATGTAAAAAAGTAAATCCTGCAGAAGTGAGAGACATGTGGGGTTTTGATGTTTTAACTGTTAAAGAATCACAAAGTTTGCAGGAATAAGAAACGATTAAAAAGCACGACTTCATAAATCTTTTGTGGGTTTTTTTTCAGATTAGCAGGTGGAAAGCAATAAGTTGCTTCAGTGTGCTGGAGTCCGTTATTGGGCCACTCTCCTGCAGGAGGTTGTGGAGCCTCAGTCGTTCTAATCTCCTCCAGCAAACTTTGAGCCGCCGGCGGCGTTATTGCCTCGGCGACCTGACAGATGCCGGCTCCAACAGGAAATGGCAGCTTGCCGCGGGGAATACAAACACGGGCTGATGAAACCGCAACGAGCCGTGTGACTGGACCGGAGACAGGCATTCCCTTTAAGAAGCTGCGAGATAAAAACGTGCACGACGAATGCCTGGATGAGCCTCGAGAGCCACCATCCTGCAGGTTTTCCTTGTTTCTCTGCTCCAACACACCTGATTCAGAGGTTAAATCACCTCTTCATGTTCTGCAGAAGCCTGTTAATCACCCATTGATTCAGATCAGGTGTGTTGGAGCAGAGGAACAAGGAAAACCTGCAGGATGGTCGCCCTGAGGACCAGGATTGGAGACCACTGCTGTAGAGCTTCAAAGGTTTCTGCAAGTTAAAAATAAAACCAGTTTAATCCTGATTCAAACCAGTTCCAGGAGCATGAAGGCTCAGGTTGTGTCCACACAGAAACCGGGTTCAAACCAGCGGTACCAAACCCTGCTCCTTGGGGAACACCGTCCTGCATGTTTGAGCCGTTTCCCTGCTCTGATTCATTTAAAGATCAGGGAAGCATGCAGGACCAGGGCTGGACCTCTGGCCTAAACAAGCTTTGGAAGACGATGAGAACGAAGCTGCAGACACGAGAGAAAAACTGAAACGAACAGAAAAAACTTCCTTAAACACAGCAGAGCAAACAAAACCTTAATATTACATCAAATAATCAAAGGTTTTATCACTTTACTGAAATGTCAACAATATTAAACAGGAAAACATCGATTATACGTTTAATAAAAGTGAGAAATGATGGCTTTAAACGACCTAGACTTGCATATAAAAATCGTCCAACATGTCCTCAGATTTGGACACAAAGTAGAAGTTCCACTTCTGTCCAAGACCTAAAATCTGGACATATTTAAGACTTTTCATGGCTTTCAGGAGCCTGCAGAAACTCTGCAGCTGCAGGGTTTAAAGCCTCTTCAGAAGAAACCTTTTTCAGCGTTCAGGTTGTCGTGCACGTACCTGTCTTTCCGCACATGCCGAAGCGGCCGAGGCATTCTTTATGGGCACCTAAACCGCACTTGGCGCACAAGTAGCCCTGGTTGAAGATCCCCCTGAAGACACAGGAAGAAGAACAAATCACGGCTGGGCGAGCAACACGTGGCGCCGACGGCGTCTGGGAGCGAGATTTATTCTCCCGTCAGCTTTAGGAGCACCGGCGGTTTGTGGAGCTGCCTGATTGCCGTGAAATTTGACATTTACGGTTAAGGCCCCATGTCCTGGTGCCTCTGGTGCCACCGTAACGTGAGTGACGGCATTAAAATTTACTCGAAATCCTGCAACATATCTCTGAGTTCGGGTGCGTTTGTGCGTGTAAGTGTGCGCAGATCTGTTTCTGTTTGCACAATAATGAAAATGACATTTAAGTAAAGCTGATTATCTAATTAACCTCCATAAAAGAAGCGAGCAGAGTTAACGTGTTGTTATTTCTGATGCAGGGTTTAATTATCATTTTTAGCTCGATCCAAACCCTCGTTAAATAATGTCAGTGCCCCCCTCTGTGACTGCACGCACAGCGTTGCTTTAATGTTTACGAATGATTTATTTTATTTGATAAAACGTCTTGTTTTTCTTTGTTCAGGCGTTCCCAGACAAAGCCTCGGCTGAACCCGGAGTGGTTCTGCTCAGTTTGTTTCATCAACAATCAAAGGAAAAGCTGTCACAAATTATAGATTAGGTTCATTAAAATAAAACAAAAAAAACAGGAAGTCATCATTAGATGTGCATCTAACTCATCTAACAGTCAAAGCATCCGGAGCGATCGCCAAAATGGCTCCAACTTTCCGAATTTGACAGATTTTGAGCTAAAACGAGCTGTGGTGGCAGCTGAGAGTCATCCTCATCACACACTGTGAGCATCAACGCAACAAAACACGAGATCGAGCATGGAGACGTCTTCAAGGTTCGACTAAAACGGCTGCAGCTCCGTCGGAAGATGACCTGAGTTTGGCCTGTGGTGTGAGAGGCAGGCCTTTAATGTGTGTGTGTGTGTGTGTGTGTGTGTGTGTGTGTGAGACCTCAGCAGCATGTGGCAGGAGTTGCAGGAGGTGATTCTTTCGAAGGTGTGCATCTGAAACTCGTGGGAGTTGTTGGTTGCGTTCTCAGGGTGGATATTTGATCTGCGGGGGAGAAAAGGAGAAAACGAACACGTGAGCAATAAACACTTTTGTTGCAACTATTAACGCAAAATCAAGAAAAAAAATCGCAACTTTTTGCAACTTTGACCAAAACGCCGCAACTTTCCCGCAACTTTAACCCAATATTTATTGTTTCTAAAGTGATTCGCCACCGTTTCTGCAGTCTAGTCTCTTCTTTGTGGGTTTGTGTAGCGTGGAATACAAAATAAGCCCAAATAACTCAGGAAGAAGACACGTGACGTCACTTCCTGTTAACATCAGAAT
>NC_051450.1:21541560-21545802 GCF_001649575.2 Kryptolebias marmoratus | reverse complement strand
CAGTTTAGAAGCTATCAAAGTTCTCAAATAAAGCACCTTTTGAGAATGTCAATGTTTGTTGGGAATTATCTTACAAAACTAGGAAGGATTTTTGGTTTATATATTAAAAGTTATAGTTTTTTATTGATTTTAGTAAAAAAAATCGCAACTTTTATAAAAATGCCCCACGAAATCAGACATTTTAGCCGCAACAATCACAAAAAATGCCTGTGAAATCCTGGAGGGATGGATAAAAGGCTCATTAATGCAAAAAGAGTTTCCTTAAACCTACATCTCCTCTGGCCTGATGCAGAACAGGAAGTTACCTTTTAGCTGAATAAACGGAGACAACTTTGTGCTTGTTAGTTGGCTTGTTTCTGTTTCTGCTTCATAAAAATGTCGAATTCAAAAGCAAAAAGCAACCCTTCCTGTTTTTCTTTTTTACTCATAATTGCAGCAGACAAACTTCTCCATGGCCGCGGAAACATTTCACCGATACGCTTCTTTGAAGTGGGAAGAAGAGGATTGCTGGAAGACAGGCGAGCTTTGCTCCACAAGAGGCTTTCTTCACCCCTGGGGACATGGCTGCACGAGTGTGTGTGTGTGTGTGTGTGTGTGTGTGTGTGGAGAAAAGCAAGAAACAAACAAAGAAGAGAGCCGAGGAAGAAAAATAGAACGAAACTGTCCAGGTTTTCCTTTAAAGTCCCGTTTAAGACTTCCTTTTGTTTTCAGAGTCACGGTGATGAAACTGTTTGCATCTTCTTATCGTTCTCCCACGCAGGTGAGACTCTGGAGGACGAAATGATTCAGGTAGGAAACAGAACAAGCGTGGAGAAGAAGGTTGGTCCAAGTATCACAGCAGGTTTGAAGTCTGAACTTCCCTTAAAGCCGGATTTGTCTGGAAAACTTGATCGAACTCACCATAAACATACAGGGTCCATTTCTGTGGATTCACCTTAATAAAATGGGAATGGTTGGTGATATTAACTTCCTGTTTGTGGCACATTAACTTTTCAAGCTGGGTGGTGACTATGGCGGCCATTTTGGATCCAACTTTTGTTTCTTCAATGGGAAGAGGGTCATGTGACACATCAAACTTATCAGGAATTTCACAAGAAAACCAACGGTGTGCTTGGTTTTAACGTAACTTTATTCTTTCATGACTTGTTTACAAGTTTCTCACCACTTATAGAAACCTCGTCACACGCTGACAGCAACACCACAGGAGAAATGCGAGCACAGTAGTTTCAGGTGCTGCACATCTCGTATCTTCACAGCAGAGACGATCGCCTTCAGATGACCCCAAAGATAAAAGTCTAAGGGGGTCAGATCGGGAGACCTTGGGGGGCCGTTCAACGACCAATCCACTTTCCAGGAAGTGGAAGTGGGAGAAGAGGGTTGCGTTGAGAATCCTGCAGGTTGGAGGTTTAGGTGACTGAGACACTTGAGGAAACATCTAAACCCTGTAGGCTGGTCGGCCCTCCAGTCCCAACCTCAGCCGACACTTTTTGACCCCAAACTCCGTGTAGGAAGCTCCTTTTCAGCTGCTCGGATCTGGAATCTTGTTCTTTCTGTCGCGATCCAAACCTCGTCGTCACACGTGAGGGCAGGAATGTAGACGGGCCGGAAAATCAGGAGCGACGCCCTCCTCGCTCCTGACAACTCCAGCCTCGGGCAGTTTGGTACAAATCTATTTACAATCCCGTTTTCAGACTTTTTGAAGCGACGAGGCCCTCCTGAACGATTCCTGCTGTTTGTTGGATTCTTCCTCAGGCTGCAACGTAACACCACTCTGCTCCAGAGTTTCTCCTGATCCTTTTTTTTTTTTTTTTTTTGCATTTATTGAAGAAGAGGTTTGCGTTGACAATCCAACACTTTTTATAAGTGGTGAGAAACTTGTAAATAACTCCTGAAAGAATAAAGTTACGTTAAAACCAAGCACACCGTTGGTTTTCTTGTGAAATTCCCAAAAAGTTTGATGTGTCACATGACCCTCTTCCCATTGAAGAAACAAAAGTTGGATCCAAAATGGCCGCCATGGTCACCGCCCAGCTTGAAAAGTTTCCCCCCTCCCATATACTAATGTGCCACAAACAGGAAGTTAATATCACCAACCATTCCAATTTTATTAAGGCGTATCCATAAAAATGGCCGACCCTGTGTCTTTATTAGTCTTTTCAGTGACCTCACTAACAGAAACAAAGTTAATAATTATATTATTAGTAATTATAAATGTTTTAGAGCCTTTTATGTGTGCAGCTCTGGGCTTCAGGTGGTTTTTCTGTCCCTTCAGAGGAACTTAAATCCAGGTCAGGACGACGAGCGGGCGAAACGGTTCGACAACTTCCAGCCGTGACGTAAACAGGTCTCTGAAGGCGGTGTCCTGCTGGAGAGACAGGACGATCCTTCTCATTAACCCACAAAGACAAACACTCACATGGCCATGCCAAACTGCTCCAGCCACTTCTTTTTCAGCTCTTTGGTCTTGAAGAAGAACTCGAAGCCGTTCTGGCCCTGGTTGTGAGTGAGGTAGAATCCGTAGGACCACTGCAGCAGAGAGAGAAAATGGAAACTGAAACGAGCAGACAGATGGGGGGACAAAAGGATGCGCAATGAAAGGAGGATGCCTCAGGGAGAGAAGAAGGGATGAAGAGGAGAAAAGGAGTGTGAGGCAGAGCCGAGCAGTGAGTGGGCCTGTAATCAGCTCCAATTATCCATTTTAAAGGCTAAACATCACTCTGTTAGCCTCGGCGTCCGAACAGATGCTGGTGGGACGCACATTTAATGGCTCCTGCTTGTGCTGCGGAACTGCGAAGGTTAAAATGAGCCAAGCTCGCCGTGCGGTCTTTATTTTTACTGAATGAATAAAGGAAAGGAACCTGCGCCGAGCCTGAACGTGCAGAGGAGCAGCAGGGTTCTTATGTTGCATCCACACCTCTTATCAGCATTTAAACTCTTTCTTAGCTTTGCACTGTTGTTACAAACTGTTGGCTGCAGCTTCCCTCCTGGACGGGAAAACCCTGGATAGTTGCTGCCATCTGCATACGCATTATATCCTCCATGTTAGAGGTGAACGATGCTAAACTGGCTGCAACCTTCATAAAAATAATCTTCTAAGCTCGCCTGGGTCTGAGCCTGCTAATGTCTGCCATTACAACAATATTATTACCCAAATCAATGTTTCCTGGCACGCCTTGGATATCATTCCTCATTATGATTGGCAATATTTTCCCCCGGTTGGCACTTTGTATTCACCGTGTGTGCATGAGTAGTCAGGCCCAAAGCGAGGTTTAATGATAGCCCCATCTGGGAGGAGGCAGACGGCTGCAGGCTGACACCGCCTCAGCCGGGAAAATGTAAAACAAGCATGCAGCGAATTATTGAAGACTTGTTTCTGTTAATTATTTTGTTGTTATGAGCCCGAAAGGGTTGTGTGCATGTCGCCGGCAGAGGCGGGGGAGGAGAAACGCTTACAGGTGCTCATAAAGAAGCATGTTCGCTTCATTTTCACTCCGCTTTATGAACCTGAGTGAATCTGACAAACTGTTATGGCTGTTCATTCTGCAGGAATAGCTCTGTTAATTGGTTTGTCAGGAGTCCAACATGGCTGCCGAGCTTTGCTGACTCAGTCGTAAAGAGGCAATAACGGGCTTGACGTCGCAGAACTCGCCGTTAGGAGGTGCGGCGTGTTAATCAGAAGGTTCTGTTGTTGTTCCATCATTTTTACAAGCAGAGAAACTATTAAAGCTGCTACTTTCCTGCCCTGCTGGGTCCGGCTCCAACTGACGGCATTTTTTAAATGACATAAAGCGCAGATTTAAGCGGGGTGTTAGAAAATAAGAGCTAAGTGTTATGAAGATGTTTTGATTCATGTTTAACAAGCCAACACTTCAGGGTGAATGAACCGATCCTTCCCAAAAAAAACTCAGCTGACGGGGAACGAAACGTCGATGTGTTTGTCTCCTTTGCAGCTTGCAGGACTGAACCAGCGGAGCAGATCTCCACCCCTGCAGAGACGCTCCGGCTTACGGCTGGTTTCCTCTGCAGGAAGTGATCCGGTCCCTGCAGGACCCGGGAGCTGCATCAATCCGGTCCCTGCAGGACCCGGGAGCTGCGTCAATCCGGTCCCTGCAGGACCCGGGAGCTGCGTCAATCCGGTCCCTGCAGGACCCGGGAGCTGCGTCAATCCGGTCCCTGCGGGAGCCCGGAGCTGCGGCCATCCGGGCCCCGCGCGACGCAGGCGCCCAGGGCATCGTGGAGCAG
>NC_051450.1:21520616-21541033 GCF_001649575.2 Kryptolebias marmoratus | reverse complement strand
CCATCCGGTCCCTGCAGGACCCTGGAGCTGCGTCGGGAAGCCATCCGGTCCCTGCAGGACCCTGGAGCTGCGTCGGGAAGCCATCCGGTCCCTGCAGGAACCGGGAGCTGCGTCGGGAAGCCATCCGGTCCCTGCAGGAACCGGGAGCTGCGTCGGGAAGCCACCCGGTCCCTGCAGGACCCGGGAGCTGCGTCGGGAAGCCACCCGGTCCCTGCAGGACCCGGGAGCTGCGTCGGGAAGCCATCCGGTCCCTGCATCCCACCGAGAGGACACGTCCCTCCTGGACCTGTCGTCTCGGTTCGGACCGATTGGATAAATCCTGACAGACGAGCCGATATATTTCCCAAAGCAGGAGCCAAATCTGAAACGCATGAAGCTCGGCGTGTTGAAGTGGGAGGAGCTACCCCACGTCCAAACAGGAAATGAAAGAATCGGAAGACTTTTCTTTAACTCTGTTTAACTTCGAGGCTTCCTGATTAACCCGGCGCACGCCCCCTGACCCCTGACCCCCCACGGCCGCTCGGACCTTTCGATTCTCTTTGTTGGACGTCGGGTTGTTGGTGATCTTGAAGAGGTGCAGGTCGATGACCTCCTTCATTTCGTAGTTGTCTCCTCGCCGTTTGCAAATGATCACTGCGGCGTCGAAGAGGAAGATGTGTCTGCGGGACAAAGACAGCTCAGCTGGGATATATGATTTAATATTTGAGCCATAAATATTATAAACGTTGACGTTAAAGCATTTCAGGTGAATAAATCAGAAACAGACGTATTTATATAAAAACTCATTTGTTCTTTGTGTTATACGTGCAATAAGTTTACAAAATTCTTCCATTTTTCTCTTTTTTTTGTCTCTCTTCCTGTTTTAACTCAAGTCTGGTTGCTTATATTATAATATGCTCCTGTTTATTGTTGTTTTTGTGTTTTTATTACCGTTGTAAACCCAAATTTCTCCTTTGAGAGACAATAAAGCTGAATTCTGAACTCTGAAAAAACTGTTTTTATTGTTTTTTTGTACTGTAGATGTCAGCCAGCAGGTTTCCTGATGCCTGCATCATCTTATACGTCTAATAAAATAATGACAGGGCTTTTTATTAAAGGAAGTCATGAACAATCAGGACTAACAGGACGATGTGTCGGCTGTTATTCTTACTGATTAACAGCTCGTTTCGTGTTTTCAGTTATTTGTATCCTCGAGTTTCTACAGGGAGGAAAATCCTGAAACTGTCATTTTCGTCTTTATGTGCAGAAATAAAAAGGTTTTGTTTCTGGCTTCGGTTTCCAGTCTCACCTGTCCTGTTTGGCTCGTCTGTCCACCGAGGACACCCGGACCTCCCCGTCACCTTTGGGTCTCCCATAGTTGCTGAGAGGCTGATTCTGGAAGTAAAACGCGGAGATTGAACCCGCCCCGGGATGGAAAACGACGGCCTCGGGAGACGGAAACGGATCGGGAACAAACACGGGACTCACCAGGTTCTCGATGGACCTCTGGTACTGGTCTATCTCTCGCAGCGTCTCGTTGTCCCGCTTGACTTCGTTAACGTACTGAGCCAAGTCCTGCACACACATCGGAGAACGACTCTGAGCCTTTTTACCGTTTCAACCTTTTAATTCAATCATTTCTTCAGTTCTGAAACCTGATCTCACTCATCTGACAAAGTTTTATCCGATTTCTCACGTTTAACGGGAAGAATTAAATGAGAATCCACATTTAGATCCATGGCGTTCAGCTCGGAGATGTTAAAACGTCCGGACGCCTCCTGCCTGAGGTCGGAGGAAACACCAGCTTCATCCCAGCTGTGAAGCACGGCGGTGGCAGTCACAGGGAGAGGAGACCGGGAACCTGAAGAACCTGAAGGTTCCAGGAGGAGAAACGCTGAAGGATGAAACCAGGACTGAACTGTTCGGCCTCAGTTCCAACTCATCACACTCCCAACAGCGAAGCACGGCGGTGGCAGCGTCATGCTGTGGGGCAGCAGAGTCAGGACCTCAAACTGAGCCGAAGGTTCATCTTCCAGCGTGACGATGAGCCGAACTGAGCGAATCATTTATTACTGAGGGGTGAAGAGCAGACGATCTGATCTGACCTACGACCCTAACCCTCCTCTTCCTGTTTCATCACGTCTCAGTTCCTGTGGCAGCGTTACAGCGCCACCTGCAGGCCCGGCACAGTTACTGCAGGTCATTTCTTTAATTGTTGTTCTGCAGAAACGGAGGACGGTGCCGCGATCACGAGGATATTTTTAGAAACGGCCGATAAGAAGAGGACAAGGTCGGTTCCTTCTTTAAATGTTTCCCCTCGGTGCGTGACGGGACACGGCAGCGAACTCACCTTCATGGCGTCCAACGCTGTCCGCAGGTTACTCTTCTCCGAGGCGTCGTGCGTGTGTTTCACCAGCTCCTGACGGAAACAGAAAACAGAAAACAGAAAAATAAAAGATGTCAAGATCAATAAACATCCTTCTGTGGAAGCTTAAAGGTTTTGGCTCCAGATATGAAAACGGTCGCAAGAAGCGACCTGAAATAAATCAGATACCGTGTGTGTGTGTGTGTGTGTGTGAGTGTGTGTGAGTGTGTGTGTGTGTGTGTGTGTGTGAGTATCTGAAATTACTCGGCAGCACAAACAAGACATCTAGACCCGAGCGGAGACGGATAAGGACGGGCGCCACGCATGAGCGAGGCGAACTCAAATCCTCGGTGTCAGTCAACCCGAGCCCGTTTGTCAGCCCCCGCTCCCCGAGTCGAGCCGCCGCCCCCGGTCCAGGAGGGGGGAGGCGAGGGAGGCGAGGGGGGGAGGAAGTGACAACACATTAGTTGTGGACATCCTGGCTGTTGCTGCGTGAGGACGGGAGCCAGCAGATGCTTTATTATCACCCAGCTGTCCTGCAGGGACACAACACGTCCACTTCGTTCCTGCTCTCCTGCTCAGGCTGTTTCTTTCCTGTCGGGGGGGGACGTTTGCATCGTTTGCATTGTTTGCAAGAATAACAGAAGTGAAATACGGGAAGAGTCTGTGAGTCCTTAAATAAAAAACTTTGCAGGCAGAATCTGTGAGCAAACAGAAACAGGAAGTGACCGAAAACACGTCTACGGCGGACGGACAAGTCCAGCAAATCAGATGTGTTGCACCGAGCAAATCAGGCAAATAAAAGGTGTTTGTTTACACTGAATGCGTACCCGCATTTCAGAATAACATCAATATATTCATAAAACTACTGGAGTGAATTCTCTCAAACTGGTTTGATTTAATTCAGGATCAACTTCTTTATGTTGGATTTTATAGTCTGAAATGATTATTTTTAAATTAATGATACTTTTATATGCAGTAATAATAAAAACTGTACTCAGGGAATTTAAAAGTTTTAGAAGTTTTTGAATTTTTAGAAAAATCAGGCAGATTCCGAACACTAGGGATTACTTTTTTCTTTAATTTATTCATCTGAACTTCTTAAATAAATAAAGTAACCAGGGAAAAAGTAAAGTTTTTATCCATCTGGGTCAAAATGCTCGTAATGCTGAGAGGGCCGTCCTGACGGTGAGGCACGGTGGTGGCAGCATCATGATGTGGGGGGGACAGCTCAGAGTCAGGAGGACCCAGACCCGACAGACTCTGCTGAAGCTAAACTTTTCATCTTATTTCTGATCAAATCAAATCAGATTTATTCATTAAGCAACTGTTTAACTCCGTCATGAACAGAAAATAGAAGGAAAGATGAGTTACTTGGACGCAAAATTAGCAAACGCAACTAAAAGCGGAAGAAAATAAGCCTCTTAGGGTGTGCTTTTCACAATAAAATATATATCTTACGTCTTTAAAGTGAGTTTGTGTGAATAAATCAGATAAAAATACTGAGATAACGTTTCTGTTCCTACATTCAGATTGTTCTTCCTCTCCTCCCTGACTGCGTCGGGTGGAAATTATTCACAAAGAAGAAACAGAAACTGTCTCAACGAGCTCCAGCCTGAGGGACACAAAACGTGGTCAACGCTGCCTCCGGTGGACGAACGCAGCGCTGACTCCTGTTTCCTGAAGTCTGGAGGGTTTTTAACGGAGCCCGAGTTCAATAAAAGCTCTCAGATTCAGCCGCCGTCACTCCCAGGATCTCCTAAAGAGACGGATCTGTGAGAAATGTGCTGACGGACTAATTACTCAGCTGGTCGTGCACCGAGGAGCAGAGGAACCTGACTCCCACAGGAGAACAGATAATGAACGCGTGACAATCAGCACTTTTATCTGTCCACATAAACACACTTATGTTAAAGATAAAATTCAAAAACAGCTGGACTTCTATTCTGTAACTGAAGACGTTTCACTTCTCATCCGAGGAGCTTTCTCTATAAGAATAGAGAGCTGAGCTTTTAAAGCTGAGATGTGATGTAAGATGGATTCACCTGCAGATTAACTCACTCTCCTAACAATAGAGGGTCATTAGGGTCCTTGTTTGTCGGACTCACTGATGGGCCACTCTGTTGATTGGGGTGAAACTGACTGAGGATCAGGCCTAAAGCTGAGACCTCCTCCTCTGTCTCCCTTTTGACAAAGATGGCTTCCTTTACCACCCTCTTCTCGGTCCAAAATATGAACATTTTGGTCCTCAAAGGAGTGTCCCTTATCCTTGAGGTGTAGGTGGTTAAAGATAAGAAACGAGCTGAAGGTAAAACTCCATCCCTTTCCATCAGAAGGCGATCTTAGTTTAAATCGGTTCCCCGGCCTTGCTCGGAGCAGAAACAGGAGGGTTTCATTGCCGTACCTGCAGGAGGAGATGATACTTCAGCACCCGCTGCATCGGAACAACCAGCAGGTCCCTCAGAGTGAACTTGCCATAATTGGCTCTCTTTGAGCACTCCTGCACACAAAGGGGAGAAATAAATCAATAACCCTGCAGAGAATACATTTCACTAGCTTCCAGGAAAAAAAGGCCTTTTTTTAGTGTCACCTTGCAGAAACAGGTCTTATTAAAGCCTCACAGACAGTTTTCCAGTCATCCTGCCCCCCCGCAGTGCATGGCGTGCCCACCGGAGGGCAGAGCTGAGCCACGCAGAAAGCTTTACCTCCAGCTTCATGCGGACGTCCTCCCTGTGTCTGCAGACGTCATCGAGGGTGGCGATGGCCGTCTCCACGTGGCTGCAGTACTTCCCGTAGATCAGCAGCCTGCGTCGCGACAAACACGCGGCAGGAAGAGGAACTTTAGTTCACACGGTTCAGGCTGCGCCGCAAGCAGGAAACCGACCGCAGGAACCATGTGACGTTCTATAAAAGCACGGACAGAACCGACGTCACGTACCTCTCCTTGAAAGTCACGAAGATCTGGAAAAGGTTCTGGGCACTTCTTTGGTGGACCGACTCTTTGATTTCCAGCAGTAAACACTTGTGAACCTTAACGAGGTCCTGAGGAAGAAAAACGAGCCAATCAGGGGTCTGCTGACCGATAAAGACCTGACAATCCAGGGGCGGACAATCTTGGTCCTCGGGGGCCACCGTCCTGCAGGTTTTACCTGTTCCTCTGCTCCAACACACCTGCTTCATGGTTAAATCTCCTCTCCATGTTCTGTTAATCACTCATTGATTCAGATCAGGTGTGTTGGAGCAGAGGAACAAGTCAAAACTGCAGGATGGAGGCCCTGAGGACCAGGGTTGGAGACCCCTGCTGTAGGAAATGCTTCTCCCCCATCTGGTCAAACCTTGAATTCATTGTTAGGTACGACGTCATGCAGTGTCGGCAGATTTCCCGCGGTCTGTAAGCGCTCCGGACATGTTCTGGAGAGGACTCTCAGCTACTACCACCCCAAATATTAGCTCAATATCTGCCAAACTGTCGGCGTTAGAGACGTGTTTGTGTTATTTGTGAAATTTAAATATGAAAAAGCTTACCGGGATGTTCACAAACACCTTCTGCATCTCCGCCTGGGAGAAGAACATGGCGAGGGGCGTCATAAAGTGCTGCAGGAGAGAGAGAGGAAGAGGAAGAGGAAGAAGAGAGTTTGTTTCTGCAGAGCCGGAGCGAGGAAGTCATTTCCCGTCAGCCGCTATTATATTATGTGTCCGAGCGGCGAAGAGCAGCAGTCAGCAGAAACAACCAGGACCGTCTGGGTCACCGCAATAATCTCATTTTCAGAGTTTACAATTTAATGATTTCCTCTCAGAGAAAGCTCGCCACGGCGCCACGCAGCCAGCGCTCCATCTCCAAACCGAATTCCACCAGCCGCCTCATATCAGCAGCCATCCGCTGGGAAATCAGGCGAAGGGCCTTTAGCAGCCGAACGCAGAGGAAGGAGACAAGTCGCTGCAGCTGGAGGAGGTGGGGGGGCGGGGCCTCCCGCAGCGTCGGGAAAAGTGCCGAGCGAGGCGGAAAGTGTCCGCCGCAGAAGGCCTCCTGTTACGGTTGAGCTGTGGGGGTTAAACTGATCCTGTTCTTCATCTGAACAGTGACAAAGAGGAGCAAACAGCATTCCCACACGTCAGCATTCCCACATGTCAGCATTCCCACATGTCAGCATTCCCACATTCCCCATGATGGATTCAACAGAATCCATCAACTGGCAGTGGTGGAAAGTAACACTGTACTTAAGTACAATTTTCGTGTATCTGTACTTTACTTAAGTAGATTTAATAATGGATACTTTCTACTTTTACTCCATTACATTTTACAGCAAGTATCTGTACTTTCTACTTCACTACATTTCTACAAAACGTTACCGCGTTACTCGTTACATCCAAGTCGCATTTCGGTATTTTGATTTGTTCGTTAGTTTGAAAGGATCCAATGGCGAGAGAGGAATCAGTCCACTGAACCAATGCAAAGCGAGAAAGAACCATTAGCCCCTCCCCCAAGAAGAGCAAGGCAGCACCTGCAGAATCCCTAACACCTGGAATAGACAACCAGAAGACCTGCGCCACCCATGGCCTTATTTAAAAGATTTATTTGAAATAACGGGTCAAGTTTACCTTAAAGTGGCCAACTCTTCTGCACTTCCCATATCTGTGTCTTCTGTCACTTTTTTCAGCAGTTAAAACTGTTTAATCCGTTGTTAACACGTCGTAAACTGCTTTTCCGAGCCGCCTTTGAATGCAGCATGAGCGCTAAGACGCTAGCTGGGTTTAAACATGTGGGGCAGCGAAGAATCGCTGTGCAGAGCTGCTCAGGTGTTTGTTAGAATTATGGCAGCAAACCAGCAAAACGCAAACTTTGCACAGTTTTTTCCCCAAACTAACCGACTGTTGGATACAGCTAATGTTAGCTAAAAGAGGACTATACCAGTACAGCACCTTGAGCTTGTTTATTGGTCTGTAATCTAATCAGAAATGTCCTGTTTTCATTAGCTGTAAGCAACAAATCATCAGCATTGTTCATTAAATCATCATTACTGATGTATTAAAATTAAATATGATAGGTACACTTAATGACTATATTAGCCTTTAGGTAATACAGTCGACAAGTACTTTTACTTTTAATACTTACTAAAAAGCCAGTACATACTTTTTATATATTTCTTGATTTCTAATAATCTGGTTTATGACAAGAAAAGCAGGAAATCCTTCTGTCTTTTCTTCAACCACAGAAACCTTTAAGAGTTTAAGGTGAAACAACACTTTCAGATCCTTCTTTAGGTTAAATTGTTGTGATAAAAAACACTCCTGATGGGCTGAAACGTGAGGACGAGGAGCAGACAGGTTGCTTTAACGGATCATTTCTTTAAATAGAAAAATAAAACGAAGACATTCACATGAATCATATTTATCTGAACCCGAAGCTCATCTTCTCTGGGTTTATTTCATCACTTTATTCTGTTTAAGACCTGAACTTCTGCTCTGTTACTGCAAATTTACTGGAAACCTTCTGCTTTTTTTTTGGTGAAAACGACGGTTTGAAGGCAGCGTTTTTCATCCCGACCCCTGGCTACGCAGTAACATCCCGTCAGCCGTCAGCCTGGGCTTCCACGGACAGAAACGCCTCGCTGTGACATCATCACACACTTCCTGCTGCTCAGGTTTCTGCTGATTCCAAGTCCCGGCTCGCTGGCCTCTGCGTACCTTCTCGATGGACTCCAGGGTCTCCGTGTATTTCTCCTCCGTCTGCTTGATCTCCGTCAAACAGCAGCTCCTGATGTCAGTCTCCGCCTGCCTCTGAAACGCCTGCACACACACACACACACACACACACATACACACGTGTCAGCAGAGGTCAGAGGTCACGCTTGGTTTTAGTTTCCAAGCTGAGGACGTGCAGGAAGTATTGGATTCGATTAAACCTGTTTTTTAACTGTGTAAATGTTCAGCTCATCCAGAAAATGGCCGCCGCGGCTGCTGGTTTTTGTAGCTTTTAGCCTTTTTAACATATTTAACTTTATTTTAAAAACAAAAACACACAGAGATCTCTTCTTTCTGTAATCTACTTCAACACATTTGCTCTTTTTTTGTTCTCCTTCTGCATCATTAGCATTTAGCTGCACTAATTTCAGCTGAACGTTTATTCTGCTAACTTTGCTAACGTCTACAGCTTTCGCCTACTGCTGGCAGCTGCCGTTCTGCTGCTTTCGCCTTCAGCTTGAGTCTCGACAACATTTCAGTTTCGGCCATCATTCGGCTGCTGTTTTAGCTATTTTATGATCTGTTTTGTGCAGAAAGCAGAAGATTCAGAGCGTTTTTAAGCTACGTGTTGAGATCCAGTTCTACAAAACGAGCTGCTGAAGGAGCTGCTGAAGGAGCTGCATGTTTCTGGGTTTGCTGCACGGGACACGGGATGAACATTTTGAATAAACCTAATAAGGATGATTGGATTCATCGTTATTAAACCAGAACTGACGCCTGTTTCGGTGGAATTATCTGTTTTTAGGCAGCAGAGAAAAGGTGAAGCTCCTTCTTCGGCACAGATGGCGTCGGAGCGTCGGAGCGTCGGAGCGCTGCCGCGGCGTCACCGTCTGCATCTGCGAGCGAGAGAGGGACACCCACCGGAGGAGGGACACCCACCGGAGGAGGGACGGCGTCTGTCTTCATCAGGTCCTCGTAGATCTCGCCGCCCTCTTCGTCGTCGTACACGCAGTCGTACAGATCCTCCTCGTCCTCCACCCTGTTCTCACTGCGGCACACAGGACAGAGCCGGTTACTGGAGACCAGAACCAGAACCAGAACCAGAACCAGAAGAACCCGGGCTGGGAACCGCCGGGATGAAGAGGAAAGCAGGAAGTAAATAAAAACCAGAGTGTTTACACTTCCTATGAAAAAAGAGAAGCCGAAAGCTTCAGCTAAAAGGAACAAAGATCTAAGCAACAAAAGGGTCCAGGTCCTGGTCCTGGTCCTGGTCCTGGTCCTGGTCCTGAAGGGCCTCTGTCCTGCAGGTTTTAGATGTTTCTCTTCAGCAGCTCTTCAGATTCTGCAGCAGCAGAGAAACACCTGAAACCTGAAGGACGGTGGTCCTCCAGGAGCGGGACTGGGACCAGGACCAGGAGCGGGACCAGGACCAGGACTGGGACCAGTACCAGGACCAGGAGTAGGACCAGGACCAGGACCAGGACCAGGGTCAGGACCACCCTGCCTCAGTAGAAGCAGGGCGATCCGGGTCATGTCTGCTGCTTGTGTTCCTGTTTCCAGCGAAGGATAATTCTGATTATTTTGTTCCTTTTTTATTAGTTTTTAAAAATCCTCAGCTTGTTATTTTAATAACGAGAAGCTTAAATTAAAAAAGGAACAATAATTTAATCAGCTGGTTAATTGTAAACCTTCGAACCTTTAAAAACCTGCAGAACTTTCAGAAGTCTGAAAAACAAATGATTCAACCACAGTCCCACACGTGTGGCTGCCTGCCAGTCGACACCCAGGGACCAAATGGTGCCTTCATCACACCGACCGGCCCGTCTGGAGCTAAATCTGGAGACTGAAAGAACCCAGGAGGTTCTGTTAACCTGTTTATGATCCATCAAATGAAGGTTTGACCAAAATAAAAGGAATCTTTCAGCACAAAGAGAGGAAACGTACTCTATCAGGTCCTCCAGGTGGTTGTAGATGTCCTCATCTTCAACACTGTCCTCTGTGGGGAACGGCCTGAGAGAAGACAACAGGAGACGGTCAAACGGATCGGGTCTTTATCGGGTTCTGAAGTTTTCTAAGCTTCGGAAGGAACAGAAACACACAACAGATTCCACCGAGTCATTATTTATTCAACCAAAACTCCTGATCCAGCAGCTTCGGTCTACAGAGAAGCCCAGACCATGCAGTGCATTCTGGGTAAACATCTGTCCTCCGGTCTGGTTCTTTAAGTCGAGCTGCCGTGTTGTTTTAAGAGGCTTTAACCTTTGACCTTTAACCTGTAGAGTCTGAGGTAGAGCTCACTGCACGGTCTGACCTTCAGGGTGAAGATCAGATCCTCTCTGTAGAACGATGGACTCCAGGTAGCCTGGAAATGACCTTTGACCCCTTCCAGGCTGATGGGCTGCTTCTCTGAGGGTCATTGCTGATGTCTTCCCACCCTGGCGTCGTGTTAATCAACATTTTGTTCGCTCGGTAAATAACGACACGGTGGAATGTTTTTGTTTTTGAATCATTTTCACGTCCCGACGACAGAAACAGGGCGGAGCCTAATCCTCGACGTACCTGATTCCCGTCTGCTGTGCGATGGACGTGTGGGAAAGCTTGGATAACGTGTCCATAACCTGGAACAAAAAAAAAAGAAAAGGACAGTTATTTACTTTCAGTGCTGCATTTCTCTGCAGCGACACTAGAGGGCAGCGTTGTCCAACATTTCCCTCCGTGTTGCTGCGTGAGGATGGATTCACTCCTCTCTGCACATTTAAACTTACAGCTACGTCTTTATTTATTCCGGATTCTGTTTAAACGCAGAAGATTTTTGCAGATTTGCATTTAAAGTCATTCAATGAGCTGCTGCAGGATGAGGAATCGATCGGGATAAATGTGGACGGGACCCATAATTCCACGCTGCTGGCGCCCTTGACCTTTTTTTTTTTTGTTCCCGTGTGACCCGGCGGAACAAGAACCGCCGAGTTCATCGCTCAGGACCGCCGCTCTCTGCGCAGCGCGGGCAAACCTGCCCTGGAGCGAACGATCGATACGATGCCTCCGTCCCCCGCCCCTCCCCCCGCTGGTTAATGGAGTCATCAGTGGAGCGCCGACGACAAACACGAGCCTCCAGCCTGCAGCGAGCAGCAGGGCGGTGGGAGGACGCAGCGTGTTCGGTTTGTGTGGGCGGCAGCACGATGGGCTGCGACGGCGCTCAGCTCTGACTCAAACCCTCACGAGCGTCTGGAATCAAACATGGCGACTCTCAGCTACTACCACATGGCTGCAGGCATCCCTGTGACGGCGAACACCCGGTGATTACTCTCTGAAGGTTTCATTACAATCCGTCCAGTTGTTGATGAGATATTTTGCTAACAAACGGAGCTGAACTCCAACCCAACGAGTAGCTCTTAACATACGACTCTCAGCGACTACCACACCTAATCTGAGCCACCTGCGTGCCGTCTAAGGCAGCCATCTTGAGTGTTCAGGGTACAAGAGGCGTGAATTTAACAGATTAATTTATTTTAGCTGCAACGTTCGCCTCCTTTAGCTGATCCCATCCTGGGGCGTAGATCTGCAGAGAACTCAGAGGGGAAGGGTTCGGCTCGGCTGACAGGATCTGTGATGGAGGCTAATAAACCTGTTGGACCGCCGCCGAGGCGCCGAGGCGCCGAGTGGACCGTCGCTGCTGTCCAATTACAGCAGGAAGACGAGGAGGAGGAGGAGGGACGGGCTGACACCAGAATCTCACCACCGCTCGCTCGGTGACCTGCAGAGGGGAGCGCCTGACGCAGGAAGTGTGAACGGCGCTGCTGGTGTCGGTTTGAACCCGGCGGGTTGTCCCACTTTTCTCCCCCGCAGCTTTTCTTCTAAACCAGCGGCTATAAATAGAGCTCGGCGAGGTTCTCCGCTGGAACATGGGTTCTGCTCGGGCTCGTCTCAAGAATCAGATCAGAAGGAGAAATCCATTTCTGTCCCACTTATTTATCACCTCCCACGAAAGGGCGACAGTGTTTTTGCCTGTCTGTCAGCTAAATATCCCAATTTAAGATGGCCGCCACAGCTGAGTGACCTTAGCAAACACAGAAATGTTTCCAACACAGACGCAGAGCTAAAATCTGGGGTGGTAGTCGCTGAGAGTTAGCCCTGACACTTCCTCCGAGCACGAACGGACGTTCTCGTCCAAACGGGAGGAAGACGGCGGGCGATATGCATTTCTTAAAGGGATAATATGCTTTTAATTTCATGTTTTAACCCAGTGTGAAAGAGGAATAAGCATCAGATCTCTGTGTTAATATTCTGTTTCCATTTCAGGCAGTAAATCCTAAAAGTCCTTCAGACCGGATCTCTAACGACGCGTCTCCTGTCTGTTAAAACATTAATGAAAGGCGGTAAAAAGCCTTTTTTTTTGTCTCATCAGGGAAAGAAATAAAAAAAAACCCTGAAGGCTCTTCCATCACATTTTATTCCCATCAAACTCTGCTGTTGTGACAGTTTGAAGAAGAAGAAAAAAAATGGGATGAATTAACGTTTTTTTTATTATTAAAAATGTGTAAAAACAGCCAGCAGGGACTTCCTGTCAGAGCGGAGGGAGTTCAGTTTGATTATTACATGTCTGTGAACTGATGTGTGTGTGTAGGTGTGTGTAGGTGTGTGTGTGAGCTTTTAAGCACAGGCATCTGACTGGCACAGACGGTGCATTAAATTTAATCCACCAAGAGCCAGTAAAACGCTGATTGGCTCAGAGAGAGATAAGCTAACGTCTGACAATCAGTGCCAGAGCTCATTAAGGCCTGTAATGCATAATTGGTATGTTTGGATTTACATTTATATAGCTGATTAGGATGCTGCTGCCAGTGCCTCCATCGTTTTTTTGTTTTTCCATCGCTCTTCGACTCAAACACACTTTGCATTCAGTGACCAGTCGTGCACGTGGACATGCACCGGCACCGGCACCGTTCCAGGCTGGAATGAAAACATGGACGTGTTTATTCAGGGTCTGAGCGGCCGGACAGGAAGTAACACGCTCGTTAAGCTGCTGCCTTTAAGCTCCGCCCACAGTCTCCTACAAGGATTCTGGAGACATGTCTCGAAACTCAACTCCGTCCATCTTTCCTTCAACTCAGCACCTTCACAGCCTCTACCGATTTAAAACATTTCCACAGCATGATGCTGCCACTGCCGTGCTTCAGTGTTGATGAGAGGTGGAAGAGTTACCTCCCTGTCCTTGACGGCCTAAAAGATGGAGTTTGGTCTCATCTGATGACAGCGCAGATCCTACAGTGGTCCAAGGACAGATCCTACAGTGGTCCAAGGACAGATCCTATAGGGGTCCAAGGACAGATCCTATAGGGGTCCAAGGACAGATTCTACAGTGGTCCTATGGACAGATCCTACAGTGGTCCAAGGACAGATCCTATAGGGGTCCAAGGACAGATCCTGCAGTGGTCCTATGGACAGATCCTGCAGTGGTCCTATGGACAGATCCTGCAGTGGTCCTATGGACAGATCCTGTAGTGGTCCTATGGACAGATCCTATAGTGTCCCAAGGACAGATCCTACAGTGGTCAAAGGACAGATCCTATAGGGGTCCAAGGACAGATCCTACAGTGGTCCAAGGACAGATTCTGTGGCGGTTCAAGGAAAGATCCTGTAGCGATCCTATAGTCAGATCCTGTGGCGGTCCTCAGACAGATCCTATGGATACATCCACCCTTCTCCTCCTCAGAAGAGCTGCAGCTCCATCAGGATTATCTTTGGCCTCCAGGATGTTCCTCTGATTAATGCCCTTTTAGCCGCGCCGTGAGTTTTGGTTAACGACCCTCTCTTGGGAGGTTTCCTGTGATGGCATCATCTTTCCATTTCCTAATAATGAATTTAATAGAACTCTGTGGGACGCTCAGGGTTTGTGATCATTTTTTATAAAACTCAGCCCTCAGCCCGTAGGTGCAGGATGTGCAGACACAACCATCGATGAGGTTCAAAAGTTCAATGTGTTAAACTGAACACGCTCTCACATCACTCTGCCTTTCATTGAGGATCATCAGCGTTTTCTCTAAAAGCCTCACAAACAAAACAAAAAAAATGTTTTTTCTTCTCTCTCTGCTTCCATCTCAGCAGTGGAAGGTCAGGAGTGAGGTGAGGTCCTTCCTGCTGTCCAGGTAAATCAATTCAACTTCCTTGAACCGCATCATCCCCCCCTCCGGACACACACTCACCCAAACCCTCAGGAGCAGATCCTCAGCATCCTCCACTCCCACCCACCTCCCTTCTCCTTTAACGGCAGGGCTGGTTGCTCATGTGATCGCACGTTTGCACGGTTTTCACACCTAAAACGAACAAACTGACGCAACACGTCTGATCTGCCAAATCTGAGCTCCGTAAACGAAAACGTGAAGGCAGAGCCCGCCGTCCTGACAGGGAGCATCACGTAAATCAATGTGACACGTGGGAGGAAGGGAAAAAACAAAAAACCCACTGAGGATTTCAGAGAGCTTCCACGTCTCTCAGAGGATCTCCGATCAAAGGAATTCTACATCTACAACCATTTGATGTCCAATGAAACCCAAAGACCAAGCAGTCCCTGAAGGAATGCATATCGCCCGCCACCTGAGAAACGACAGTTCCAGCTGCTTTAATTAAACCTTGAAAGTAACCTCAGGCATGTATGATGAGTTGTGCTGGCTAATGTTGATTAGATGTGGCAACCATCTTGAAAAGCTAGTCAGTTGTAGACGTTTATCCAATGATCAACCAATCCGTCCGTTGGTTCAGGAAATATTTTGCGCTACAAGAGCTCCAGCTCTTTCCTCCCATCTCGAGCTTTTGTTTATCTTAAATTTACGACATTTCTGTTTGTAAGCAAACAAAGACTCAAGCGGGGCCATCCATCCTGTTCCACCTGGCGGAGTAATTTATTGCGGTACTTTACATGTCAAGCCTTTTTATTGGCTCCTTCCATCCACACTGGATTACGGTGTTGAGCAGAACCATAACCATCGAGCCCTCGCTGAGACACTACCATAAATCCAAATCTCAGGTGAATAAGAGAAGCAGAATAATGTCTTCACACCGGCTCGAGACATAAAACGCCTGGAAAGCAGATGAAGAATTTCCATCTTCCAATCCAGTAAATAAATACTGTTGTTATTGATCCTTCTGGTGGCTACTGACAACACAACAGGCTGGGATAAATCTAAAACCAACGAATGAGTCTAGTTTTCCAACATGTTCAGGTTCAACCCTGATGGGAGTTTCTCCTGACGTCCACTAACCCCAAACTGGTCAGCAGAGGAATCAGACAAATTATGAGTCACTTCTGGGTCTGACAAACAGCCAGGCCTGCCGCGTCCGTACGGCAGGTTGGCATCAGTCAGCACACCCTGAGGACGCAGCTGGGAGCGGTTCCAGGATTTCTCGATTAATTAAAAAGCCGCAAATTAAATTAAGACGCTTGTTCGTCCAATAAAAAGACGAGGAGTGGCTTAAGACAAACCTTATCTCCAGCAGTCACTATGTGAGAGACGGGGGACACCTGGACAGGTCTCCAGTCCATTACAGGGACGTAGAGACAAATGAGACAACCACTCTCACTGGTCAGGAAACCCATGCATGCATGTAAACTCCATACAGAAAGGCCAGGAGGTGAACCTGCAACCTTACTGTGAGGCGACAGCTCCAACCATAATCAACCTGAAGCAAGATGGCTGCAACAGCTAATTAACTCCCAACTCCATTCATTTTGCAGATGTTTGGTTAAAACTCAGTGTGGTGGTAGCTGAGGGTCATAACACTGAGCGCAACATTATCTTAGGGTTTGACTCATTGGATTCATCTCATTGGATGAGAAGTTTTCGACCTGGACGACGTCTTTCCGGTACGTTGGAGCGACTTCAGACACCCGATAAGCTCTCAAAGACGGAACATAAGAGGCAGACGGCCCTGATTTTAGTTTAAGTTGGTGTTAAAACACTGAGTGGTCACTTGTGGCTAATTCTCATTCAGCAGCTGCAAAGATATAAATTCTGAACTTGCTGTAATCCTCGTCAGAACGTTTCCCGAACTCTGGAAACCAAACGAGGACTTTTCTCAGAGGACGGATCTCAGGACCCCCCCCCCTCTGTGTCTGATTTCAACTTCTTTTTCCTCCTTCTTCTGTTCTAAAGATGCCTCTTTCAGGAGATTATGTAACTCCGAGCGGTTGGTGTGTGTGTTGTGAGGCGAGCGTCGATCTTCTGAGGGTGGAGGACGGAGATTAGCCTTTAGAGTCGCCCCCACTTCCAACATCCACCCACTCCACCTTTTGAGAAGCAATGCAAACCCCAACCCCCCCTACAGTTGGAGCCTTGAGCATCTGGAAGAAGCATTGTTGGCGTTCTCTCACACACACAGGCGGTACTCCACACGGTTCCTTTCCATCCAGAAACATCTCACTGAGATCTGACGAATTCAGCCGCCGCCTCCAGCACCTCATTAAAGAGTTTAGTGGATTTTTTTAACGTGAAAATAAAATCAAACTCATTATCTCCCCCTTTTTTTTTTTAGAGGAAAACAGCAGAGACTGAAAGGGGAAATGGAGAGAAACAAACAAACATTAACGGCGCTTCATCGAAACGCACGATTTCCCATCTGGAGGAGAAAAGTCACCGTGGGCGACTGCGTTCTTTCTAAATTCTTCTTTTCGTCCAAATCCTGCAGCTTGAACAGCTGAACGGAGTTCGGATGAGACACGCTGCTGGTGTGGAGACATCTTGGAAATTACTGCAACTAAACAGAGGCTAAGATTTAAGTCTAAGAGTTAAACACGTCAGATAATCACTCAGAAGGGATCTGTCTGCAGGAGCCAGCTGTGGGCCAACACCAACGTCTGCAGACAGAAGTTACTGTCTGACGCTGTGGAAAACGCTGAAACTTTGGCTTAAACTTCAGTTTTTAAAGTCTGAATAAGGTTTCTACCGATGGCCAACCGCTTATAAGCACCACAACCTCCACCACAGGACAACCAAACACCAGCAGAGGTCACAGATCCAGGTTCTGACAGATCTGAGATGACCTACAAGACTCATCACTGACTGATGGTTATCAACACTGGACCAAAATATTCCAGATCAGTCATGAGTCTGAACAGTGATGAAGAAGAAGCTGAGACGTCCATCTTCCAACCATCGCCTACAGCTGAAGTTTAGCTTCTTCAGTAGGGTGGCCAGGTCCATCAGCCGGGGGGAGCTTAGAGTTCATCACCCGGGGGGAGCTTAGAGACGTTGCTCCTCCACATGGAAAGAAATCAGCTGAGGTGGTTCAGGCGTCAGATTAACGTGTTACCTCCCTGAGCTGCTGCTGTTGGGAGACAAGCTGGTGAAACGAATCCCTCCAAATTGCAAGAAAAAAACATGAATTTTCAGCTGCAGTTTCATTAAACTCTGATGGTTTTCAGTGCCAAGTTTTTGAAAATCACAGCCTATTTCTGTCTAAACAGCTTGAAAAGCTTTATTTTTGGCCACACTGACAGCTTCCCCCATGTTTATAGTTGAATCTACTGGAGTAAGCTTTTCAAATAAAGACAGGTAGATCAGGACCAGTTTATTAACAAATCACCAGCGTGGTGTTTAGGCCAGAGGGTATGAGACGCCCACGATGACTCCAAGACTATTCTGAGAGAAAAGTTGTCACGTGAAATATTTCTGGACATGTTCAAACTGCAGCGAGGCTGCGCGGCTCTGTGACTCACAGAGGAAGACGAGAACCACATGAAAGTCGTAAGACATCCAGGAGACTCCCTCATGATTGCTGTTCACCGACTCCTCGCAGCCCAGAGAGGAACCACCTTTAAGATGCCTTCTGGGCCGCTCCACCTGCAGGGTTCACAGGCGTATCCCACTGGAAGGGGACCACGGACGCAGACCAGATGTCCTCTCTAATCAGGAACACCTTGGAGCGTGTTACCTGTTCCACATCTTAGAGGAACAAACTGGACTGATGGATCTCAGTTAGTTGGGTTTCAAGTTGTACATTCAGCTTCTCCAGGATCGAACTTCATGCTTCATTTTGCTTCACGCTGGCAAACTTAGAAGCCTCATCAATCAATCAATCGAGGGGCTTATTAGACCCCCTTTTAAGGACCCAAGTCAAAAGAAACGTCCAACGTTTTGGACAATCGGTGGCGGAGGAAGCGAGCTCTTCCTGCTTCTCTCAGTCAGCCGGAGCAAACAGCCAAACAGCAGCTGTTTGTCATTTTTGTGGTCACATAAAAGGTAGCTGTGAGCTTTGTGACAGAAAAAAAGGAAAAGGAAAGCCTCTCTGTGTCTGTTAGCTGCTCATTTTGTGTTTCAGGACAAGATCTCGTCCAGAATTAAGACAGAAAATCATTCTTTGAATTAAAAACACACACAAGGCAAAGGCGATTAATGCAAGAGTTTAAGAAAAGCTTTCCTTCTTTGATGTGAAGCACATAAACTGCATTGAGAGCTAGTTTGAATCTGGGTGGTACAAAGCTGTCAGAAAGTAGGACAGCAAAGAAATGAGGTTTGGTGAGTCTTTCTCATCTTTGATCTTGACCACGCTCTCTGGTGCTCTCAGCAGTGGCTTATAAATACCTGGCAAGTAACCTCAATACCCGGCACCGCACTGAGATAAAACGCCTCAACGATACCGACCCTTCAGTGCAAACGACTGAACACTTCCTGCATAATGTGCTGAGTAATCTCTGAAGAGACGCTGAAATCCCAACAACCATCAGCGTTCTTCAATAAAACCCTTAAATAAGCTGAGAAAATGCAGATGTTTTGATGTATATAAGCTGTATAATGGTTTATACCAGGGGTGTCAGAATCCATTCCTCACGGGTCGCTCTCCTGCATGTTTTAGACGTGTTCCTGCCTTAAAACACCTGGTTTAAATGGATGACTTGTTGCCGTGCTCCTGGAGAACCTGATGATTTGGTGAGGAGGTGATTAAACCATTTGAATCAGGTGTGTTGGAGCAGAAACACCTAAAACCTCCAGGACAGCCGAGCCTCGAGGCCTGGAGTCTGACACCCGTGGTTTATACTAAAGGTTTGGAGGGTTTAGAGCAGTGTTCGAAACACTTAATTCAAATATTCAGCCTTAGTTTAACAGTAAGGACACAAATCGTTGGTGCCTTCCAATGAAACGCCAAAGGTCCTGAGGCTGTGGGCTTTTATTTTTATAAGACTTAATTCACCAAAAACAAAAAACCATGGGACAGGATGGAGAATCCTTCAAATTCTCCTAAAACTTTGTCCTCTTTGAAACACCTCATGAACCACAGGATGGATTTAATCATTGACGGGGTCAACCCAATTCAAGATGGCCACCACAGCCACCTTGGCAAACACAGAAATGGTTAGTAGACTTTAGAGATATTGAGTTAAGGTTTGGTGTCGCAGCAGCTGACAGGAATCCCCAAAACATTCCCAAATCTATGATCTTTGTTCACAATTCAAGATGGCCACAAGAACGCGTCAGTTCTGGAGACATTGAGTTAATATTTGGTGTGGTAGTAGCTGAGAGTCATCTTCGGTGGAGCAGAGATGTACAACTTTCCTCCAAGCAGTTTTTGTCCTCCTGGGTCATCGAGTGTCTCACATTCACACGCTTCCAGGAAACCGGCAGGAAGACGCGGAAGTTGAATCGTTTTGATCTCAACCTGTAATCCGAAGGTCACGGCGAGCTCGTCGGCCTCCGTGACTTGAAGAAAAGCGCGAGAAACGAGAGGACAACACTGACCACGGTGGGGAAGACGATGGTCAGACAGGAACCCAGAGGGGCTGTGAGGTGACCGTTTCCCCTTCCTGTTTCCTGCTGCTGAATCTGGAAACAAGTCCTCAGGACACACACACACACACACACCTCGACGTCGACTACCTGAAGGACTGTTTGACTTCAGTCAGTTTGGCGCCAGTTTAGGTTTTCATCCTGTCGAATCGGTGCGTTAAAGGCAGGTACCTTCATGCTTCGTTTAACGTTCACGAAGCGCGACCAGCAGGAAAAGGTTCGGAACAAACAAGGAAATGAATTTCCCCAAGACACGAGCTCGTGGTTAAAGCACAGACAGTCGTTTCTAACCGATACTGGCAGCAACAAAGAGTGACACTGCAGCCTTTTTAAGTCGACTAAAACATGTTTACAGTCAACACATTCAACCACAAGTTGGTTTAAAATATATTTTTAAACTGTCCAGATGGGGTTTTTTTCTGTAAATTAGTCCCTCCAGGATTTCACGGGGCATTTTCCTAAAAGTTGCAATTTTTTTTTACTAAAATCAATAAACAACCATAACTTTTAATATCTAAACCAAAAATACTTCCTAGTTTTGTAAGATAATTCCCAACAAACATTGACATTCTCAAAAGGTGCTTTATTTGAGAACTTTGATAGCTTCTAAACTG
>NC_051450.1:21511365-21520366 GCF_001649575.2 Kryptolebias marmoratus | reverse complement strand
GACGTCACGTGTCTTCTTCCTGAGTTATTTGGGCTTATTTTGTATTCCACGCTACACAAACCCACAAAGAAGAGACTAGACCGCAGAAACGGTGGAGAATCACTTTAGAAACAATAAATATTGGGTTAAAGTTGCAGGAAAGTTGCGATTTTGCGGGGTTTGCTTGATTTTGCGTTAATAGTTGCGATCGCAACATCGTGAAATCCTGGAGGGTCTGATTGTTACCACACCACATTTCAGCTCAGCGTTTGTGAAAACTGATTATATTTTCGGCATTTCTCCATTTGTGGCGGCCATTTTTACTCTCTGACAGTTCCCTGAAAGTTCTTCCTCTGGTTTGTGAAACATGTTTGCTAACTGTGTGTGTCTGCGGTTGTCTGTTAACTCAGACACTCTCACAGATGTTCAGCTGAAGTCTGCTGTGGTAGTAGCTGAGAGTCATCTCCAGCACAGACGCTGAGGAGGAGAACCTTTTCTGTGATGACAACATGTCCAAAAACACACAAACACACACTCCGTCAGCAGCTCGTGAGCCACAGTTTCTGCTTTTCTTGGTGTTTTTCATCCGAGAACAGAGCGAGCTGATGTTTCCCACAGCTGGAGCCGCCCAGATCCCAACCAGAGGGTTGAGAGGCTGAGGCAGTGTGTGTGTGTGTTGGTCTGTGTCCACGCCTGGACGAACCCCGGTGTTCATCCGGTTGGAAGCAGCGGCCTCTGGGAGAGCATGACTCCTCCGCAGGTTCTGTCAGAGACCGCGGCCTGATCCGACAAACCAACGAAGGAGTCAGGATCCTTCACCGCTGCCGCCGCCACGCCGTCCCAGAGCCGACGTTCAGGTCTCAGACTCCCACAGACTCAGGTCTGGAAACGGTCCTCCCACATGCTCTCATTTTATCCAGGAAGCTGCACCAAACGCTCCTTTATTTCTGGACCGAAGCCGTCACGCTTCACAGACATTCAGCTGAAACCTGAGAGTCAAGAAGCTCCTGAATCCGTTTAGTTTCATCTGAACGACTTCTGAGGCAGCGGGCGACAAGCATCCACCCGATGACTGCCTCACTTTACATCCTAAACAGCTACAGGCTTACAGCAGATCTGTGTTTTTACAGGATGATGATGTGAATGCTGACTCAGCAGTTTTTTCCTCTCTTTGCTTTTTGACATCAAACCTTTCGTCCTTTCAGCCGTTCATTCATTGGGTCGATTTGGAGCAGTTTGTTATGACGTTTGGTTTTTCTAACTTTGATGCAGACTTCGGCGAGTCCTTCGGCTGTCAGCCTCCACGCCGCTCCTCCAGGCTGGAGGCGGCTCCCGGCTCCGCAGGTCAGACAGTTTAATAGCAGGTTCAGGAGGCAGACACCTACAAGGTGAGAAAGCGAAGCCGAGGAAACTTTCACCTCATTATCCTCCTGGAGGCTGCGGCCGTCTGTGGGCTTCCAGTTTCTTAAACCTGAGAGCAACGTGAGGCGAAATGTAGAATCGAATTCCTTCGGCTCGGCCTGACGGATTGGAGCTGAGCACAGAGTCTCCATCAGCTAAAAGCCGACATCTGATCCGTGAGCGGACGGAAACATCGAGTCTGACCTGAAACTCGCGTCTGTGACCTCCTGGAGGCGGCAGAGCCTGAAAGTGGAGCCACGCTCGGGTCTGGTGGTTCTGGTGGTTCTGATCCAGTTGAATGAATCGGCTGCAGCTGCAGCAGCCTGCGGTGCGTTCAGGGGCAGCTGGATTCTCAGCCGCTCAGCAGCGTTTAGGAATTGTTCACATCAGGTTTGTTTTTTTGAATAAAGTTTTCTTGTGTAAACGATGACTCAGCGTTTATCTGGAGCTGCTGCTGTTGGTTTTTTAAACTTTCTAAATATTTTAATTTATTTCTAATATACGTTTCCCAACCAGGTTTCACAAGCGGCCGGCTTTCGTCAGCTCTTCTCTGGAAGCGGCGCAGGAAACAGGAAGTTCAGCCAGAACGACTCACCGTCAGAGTCATGCGTCAATATTACTCCATTTTTAAAAAGCAGATGGCTGAACTGCGTCCATGAGGTTGAATACTTTCCATAAACTACGACTTTATTGATTGAAAGGGATCATTTCTGCACCGGTGGCTGTAAGAAATCCTGCTATAACTAGATGAAAGTGGAATTTTCCGGGAATTTTCCCCAGTTTTTCCATGTTTCTCCCCCCGACAGGATAAAGATGCTGATGTCTCCGGTCGAGTTAGCTCCTCCGGAGAAGTTCCTGTCAGCAAACAGGAGAACGTACAAGAACCGAACCCGCCATAAAAGCTCCAATGCCGCAGCGGCACGGCGTTCCTCGGAGCCAGGAGCGAGAAGGAGCGGGATCCTTCCTTACCTTCCCGAAGTTCCTGACGTCGAAGAGGTCGAAGGCGTCGAACAGTTCGCTCTTCTTCATCCCGAAGGTGTCGCCGCACGCCACCAGGAAGGTCCTGATGTTCTTCAGACACAGGAACTGTGGGGAGGACAGAGGGTCAGTGACAGCTGAAAACATCTAACAGCTGAAGAAGCTAAAGCTGAGCTCATGAAGCTAAAGGAAGCAGAGCGCTAGAAGCTAAAAGGAACAGAGGTCAAAAGGTCAAAGGATGAATTTATTTAGCTCAAAGCCCAGAGCAGCAAAAGGCTGGCTAAAAGTAGCTAACTCTAGCTAAAAGCTACATGTCGCAAAACAATAGCTAAAAGTTAAAGTAGGAAAAGGCTAGCTAAATGCTAAAGCTAGGAAAACAGTGGCTAGAACAACAAACAGCAAGTTAAAAGTAGGAAAAGCTAGCTAAAAGCTAAAGCTAGGAGAACAGTAGCTTAAAAAAGCAAACAACAAGCTAAAAGTGGGAAAAGGCTACCTAAAAGCTATATGTAGCAAAACAGTAGCTAAACGTTAAAGTAGCAAAAAGGCCAACTAAAAGCTAAAGCTTTGAGAACAGTGGCTAAAACAGTAAACAGGAAAGTAAAAGTGGGAAAAGCTAGCTAAAAGCTAACGCTAGGAGAACAGTGTCTAGAACGGCAAACAGCAAGCTAAAAGTAGAAAAAGGTTAGCTTAAAGCTATATGTAGCAAAACAGTAGCTGAAAGTTAAAGTAGCAAAAGGCTAGGTAAAAGCTAAAGCTAGGAGAACAGTAGCTAAAACAGCAAGCTAAAAGCACAAAGTAGAGGCTCAGGATTCAACTAAAACAATGTTTTTGAAGAAACTGAAGAGAGCTTAATGTATTTTTATGGGGAAATATTTGTAAATAAAGTTAAGTATTTTGAAAAGTATAAAAGTTTAAAAAAACAAAAGTCACAGCAGCCGAATCCTGATCAAAGAATCAATATCTAACTCATCTGATGAACTCCAGAGGCTTTTATTGCCTGATTTTCAGCCTAAAACTTGGTCTGATTGTGTTTCTCTCTGCCAACACTGACGGCGGGAACGCCGAGAGAAACCCAGACTTAGAACTCCAGAGAACTCCAGAGGAACTCTAGAGAACTCCAGAGGAACTCTAGAGAACTCCAGAGACCTCAAGAGAACTCCAGAGAACTCCAGAGGAACTCTAGAGAACTCCAGAGGAACTCCAGAGGAACTCTAGAGAACTCCAGAGAACTCCAGAGGAACTCCAGAGGAACTCTAGAGAACTCCAGAGGAACTCCAGAGAACTCCAGAGGAACTCCAGAGAACTCCAGAGGAACTCCAGAGGACTCCAGAGGAACTCCAGAGGACTCCAGAGAACTCCAGAGGACTCCAGAGGACTCCAGAGGAACTCCAGAGGACTCCAGAGAACTCCAGAGGACTCCAGAGAACTCCAGAGGAACTCCAGAGGACTCCAGAGGAACTCCAGAGGACTCCAGAGGACTCCAGAGGAACTGCAGAGGAACACCAGAGAACTCCAGAGAACTCCAGAGGAACTCCAGAGAACTCCAGAGAACTCCAGAGAACTCCAGGAACTCGCGGAGTTAACCAACTCTTCCTGCAGGACGGAGGAGAAAACCAAACTGCTGAAAAGCTTCTTCCAGGAAGGATTTTGTCAACTTTCTCGCCTGCAGAGCGGAGTTAGTCGGATGACCTCATCGCAGGGTGTAACCTGGTTTCACCCACAGCTGAGCGCTCCGTTCTCCACATCTGGACCAGAACATTCACAGGCCTCGTCGACGGAGGAGGATACGTTCTGTGCATCCATCATTGAACACAGATGGACTTCAGGGGTTTCTAAACGTAAAGTCAGTCCAAAGTTGTTACAAATACTGGAGGAAGTCCCAGTTTATTGGGGTCGCTGATTGAAACCAGCTAAAGTTTCAAACACAGCTCTCATGCTAACTGTTAGCACTCAGGGTCTGTGTTGATGCCGACTCTCGGCTACTACCACACCAAACTGCAGGTCGATGTCCGTAAAACCGACTGAGTCGATGACTCGCGGCGGTTAAAGTGACCTTAAAGTTCAAATTTATGAGCAACATTTGTGAACTGATGCCATCTACCAGGTGCGTTTGTTGACCTGATTCCGCCACACAGACGACAGTCAGCCTAATGGAGGTCTGTCACATGACTCGAGCTTCAGCTTTGTTTACATTGAGCGCAGACCCACGTTTCATAATAACATATCGATATATCTGGGAAACTAAACTTTTAAACGGCGCCACAGTCCTCAGGTTTATTTTTACTCCTTCAGCTGTTGAGCTGGTGGTGATTCTTCGCTGTGGTCTTTTTTTTTTTTCTTGAGTAAAAGCCTAACAGGAAGTACATTTTATTGGCAAATTTCCTGTTTCTAAACAAGGAGCTGGCACTGAGGTGTCTCATCGTTAAAGCGCCACGTTCAGGGAAATAATCCAGCCGGTGTCCTCTCAAAGCGTTTATTTTGCACCTTTACAGAGAAAAGCCCCCAGCTAGTTTTATCCAGGTGAGGTTAAATCAGCAAACACAAATAATAAATGTTTACACTTCCACACGTCGCTTCTTTCTATCAGAGGAGCTCATCTTGTCTGTTGGAGAGTCCCGGAGGAGTTGGGTATATTATCAGAGGGAAGCAGCTTCTCATGAAAGACGGCGTGTCATCTGCGCCCGAGCCGAGGACGGAGGAGGGGGGAATCGTTCTTTTCAAAAGGGTGTAGACGTATGAGGCAACCGCTGAGAGTTTCACATGCAGCCTTCCTTTTGCATCAGGGCCTCTCTGAGCCTGGCTCAGAAGAATGAACGAAAAAAAAAATAAATGTGCTCATCCTTATCTGAATCAAAACGCCGAAGTACGATGAATTCATTTTTATTTATAAAGGTTTCCTACCATGGTCTTCCCTCAAATAAATTTTAAAAAAGCCGGTTGAAAGTCAACCTTCTTGTAACAGTTGAGGGATTGTTCATACCAGGAAATAAAAACCAGCTCACCTGATGAGCTGATGGCCGCAGTTTATTTCTGCTTCATATTTAAATATAACAAACAGGAAGTGATTATAAGTGATCCACTTCGTGTTGCCTTCAGGCTCAGCTGACTGTTACCGTGACGGTCCAACAGTCAGTAATCGACAGGTTTGTGTGTAAGTCAAAGAATTTTTACTGGGTAATAAATATATCCAAACTTATGATCCCCCGTCTCCTTCCTTTTAAGACCAAGATGGCGCAGGAGGAAGGATGTCCAGATCTTTTTCAGAATGTAAAACAAAAGGTGAGAAATACAGCTTTCTAGTTTTTTACTGCTTCAAAACAAGGGTAACGGCTAACAGCTAGCTGACAACCTTTGAAAACAAAGGGTAACGGCTAACAGCTAGCTGACAGCCCTTCAAAGCAAATGAGTAACAGTTAACAGATAATGACTAGCTCATACTCCTTTAAAACAAGGGAGCAGCTAACAGCTAACAGTTAGGGTAGCGGTTAACTGCTAAAGGCTAGCTGACAGCCCTTCAAAACAAAGTGTAACGACTAACAGCTAGCTGATAATTGTTCAAAGCAAGGGTAACGGCTAACAGCTAGCTGACAACCTTTGAAAGCAAAGGGTAACGGCTAACAGCTAGCTGACAGCCCTTCAAAACAAAGTGTAACGACTAACAGCTAGCTGATAACTCTTCAAAAAACAAAGGGTAACGGCTAACAGCTAGCTGATAATCCTTCAAAAGAAGCGGGCAGCTAACAGCTAACAGTTAGGGTAGTGGTTAACTGCTAAAGGCTAGCTAATAAACAAAGGGTAATAGCTAACAGCTAAAAAAACTCACAAGTTTAAGTATTTTTTCTGAATTAAAAATATTTTTACTGACACAAAAAACATTTTAATGATTTTAATTTGTGATCGTTGGCAAAAACCTACATCAAAATGGCTGAAACATTCCTTTACGTCACAGGATGGGCTTGTTTTGGTGTTGGTGTAACTCATGTTCCCCTATTCCCCTACTTCTTAGTTTTATGTTAATTTCTGCCAGTGTTGTTTCTGCTTTCCTGCTGGTCGGTTCAGCCGCTCACCTGCAGAAACGCACCGGTTTCACTCAGTCTCTCACAGATCTTCTTGGTTTTCGGTTCAGGCCTGAAACTTTGTCACCAGCTTGTTTATTTTGTTTAACAAACTTCTTGCCTGCACTCCTGGGTCGTCACCAACCATCAGTGTTTAAGAACCTACAGTACCTTCTGCGTTTCAATTAAACTTTATTGTGTGTAAAAGAATTGAGGACAGATTGAGTTCAGTCTGGGTGAAAATGGATCGTTTATGTAAGAACAGAGCACAAAGTGGCTGAAATCCCAGCGGCACGTTTCTGCGTCGACGGGAAAATAAAGAAATAAGTAAATCACCTTGTAAGAAGAGCTGTCTCTCTGCTGTTTGATATGAAGTCGTGGTCTGTATCCGTAATATCACAAGAAGAATCCAGTTTCTGTTTGTGTATTCCTTGGCTGAGGCAGAGCTCCATAGCAACAAGCTGGAACCTTTTATGGTCCATGCGTGTATTGTGCAGAATAATGAAACCCCAGATCGACGGTTGAGCATCAAATAAAACAGATGTGAGCCGCCTGCCCGTAGAGCTGCGCAGGAAATGCACGAAACGTTGGTGCTGTTGGTTCAGACGGCGAGGCCGAACCCGATCCGCCGGCCTCGGTAACCATATCACAAACCAAGGTCACGTCCGTGTCATGGCAGAGCTTTAGTCAGCCGTGTAACCAGGAAACAGGAGGCGGCGGGGGCGTTTTCTGCTGACTCTGGAGAAAACCTCTGCCCCCACATCACCAAAGACACTCATCGTCGTACTTACCCTAATAGAATAATGTCAACACGACGCAGAGGTCAGCAGCTTCGGACTGTGGTGAATGATTTCACAGCTTCTTCTTTGTAAAAGCAGCACATGACTTAAAAACCCTGACTCTGCACACAGTCAGTCACTTTTTCCAGTCATTCACGATTGTTCCACCTCTCCCTCGCCGTCCCGTCGTATCACATTTCTGCTAAGTGACGATCCTGTTGTTTCAGGAGGTTTGGGGTCACGAGCTGCTTCCATTGAAGAAAGGGTGCAGTGTGATGATGGACGGGTGGGAGACACCGAGTTTTCCCTTGGAATCAGGAAATCTCATAGCGCGTGTCGAGGATGACTCTCAGCTGCTGTGTCACCAAATCTTACACTCGATGTCTGTAACGCTGGCTGCTGCAGCCATCTTGTTTCAGGTTGACTCCAAACTCGTGGCTTTCAGCACGTCGAAGAATCCTGAATCGAACCCTTAAACCTAAGAAGAGTTTCACTCAAATCTGTCCTCTGGTCCATCAGATATTCTGCTAACACAACAAACCCACACAAGCAAAACCGTTATCGCCTTCCGGTGACGGGCAATAAAAACAGTTCAACTGTTGGGATTTCAGAAACACGAAAGGTCAAATGTACACGGAGACACCGAAACCTGAGCCTAAAGAAAAGTTTCGCTTTGGAAAAGGGTTTCTAAAACTCAAAAAACTTTCTAATTTCAGGTGTTTGTTTGTTGAAGTATCTAACTGATCGTTGACGCGTCGGAGTCTCCGGAATGTCTCAAAACGATTGCGAGGGTCCTCCTCGTTCTCCTGACAGGTGATTCTAAAAAAACTCCTGACAAATCTTGAGCTAACGTGTCGTCCGGTGAGGTATTTTCTCCCATTTTTGTGTCTCCAACCAGTCCCGGCTCCGTGAGGCCGTCCCTTCCCCTTCCACTCAGGACCCAGGCTGACCCGGGTTTGTTTCGGGACGTAGAAGCAGGTACAGTGGTGGGTAAAGACCGATTTATTAGCCACTTTTTAAAAAAGCAGCCACTCTCCTGGACATACTTCCTGTTGCTGTCGGATCTGAAACCACATCTCTTCTCCTTGGCTTTTAAACTCACGTGATTTGATGCTTTATTTGCTTTTATTCACTTTGTTTTTATGTTTTAATCGTTGTTCTGTAAAGAACTTCGGTCCTGTAGTTGTTTTAAGCAGCTGGTGTGGTATTTAACCAGTGACCAAGTAGGACAATGCTCTATTATTTAAGGCGTACAATTATTGTTTTGTTAAATGGAAATATATGATGTCTAAATACCTGCATTAACCAAAGAAGACCTCGGAGTACAGATGTAATCGGTCTGACTAACCAAACCAAAGGTTGTCTGCGGTCCGATCCGTACGTGACGGACTCTTAGTTTGGTTTTCAGAGTTCCTGTTCGCCGTCATGAGTCGTTGGAGTCTTTACTCTCAGGTCTAACGGTGGAAGGAACAGAAATCACAACAGGAAGTCCGATGTTAGCGATGTTTCGGGGATATAAAACAGGAAGTTCAGACTGACGGAAGCGCGACATGTGACCAAACATGGGTTTGATCCGTAAATATGGACGAAGAGCCCTTATCACTGCTCGCTGTTCCGCCCCCCGCAGCTTTGGAGAACCCATCGGTGTATCGAGGCTCGATGGAGGAACAAACGGGAACCGAGGGGATGTTCTTTAACTTCAGAAACATGAAGCCGACCGTGAAGATCAGACTCTTCTGCCTCTCACGGTTCAACGCTTCTTTCAGTTTCACGGCGACCGTCTGCCTGTCTTATTAATAGCGCTGTCGG
>NC_051450.1:21477439-21510764 GCF_001649575.2 Kryptolebias marmoratus | reverse complement strand
TCCATCAGTCAGAGACACCCCCGCCTGCACAGCGGTTCCCCTCGCTCACGTTCTGTAAATGAGTCCAGAAGGAACCGTCCTGAACCTCCCCCCAACACAACACCAATATGTGTCCCCGGAGACTTTTCCCATTAAATCCTGAATTTAACCCCCGTGACCTCCACGTTCACACAAAGCTGACTCCACCCCCCCTTTAGATGAGGGAATTACATTAGGGATGCTGCACGAGACCGGTTCTGGTTCTAGTTCTGGTTCTGGGAAGGAGGGTTTAAAGAAATAAAGGTGAATTTTTTTTTTTTCCACTTTGAAAAAAACATGTTCTGTGGCTCCGTAACCGATTTCACGAACAGAATCCGCCTCGCCGGAAAACCCAAAATGCCAACGTCCTCGAGTCACGGAGTCTGGAGTCGTGACGATCCGTACTCATTCCACGGATTCAGCGGACCTCCCTCCACCTCGTCTCCATCAGACCCGACCCGGCTGGACGGACCCCTGTCCAGACCGGAGCTAGGACTAGCCGTTAGCTCAGGTGACCTTTCTTCAGAACCCCGCCTCAAAAGATCTGAACTGTCACTTTAAGGTTCAAAGGGATTCTTGGTACTTCCTGTTTCAGAATATTTATTTTTATTTACAAACATTTAACCATAAAAACACATTGAGATCCTTCAGCTACCATTCTGCTACCTTTAGCTTTTAGCTAGCCTTTTGCTACTTTTAGCTTCTAGCTTGTTTTAGCTCATTTTGACGTGTCGCTCCGGATGAAGACATGTCGCTCTTGATAAGAACGTGTCGCTCCGGATGAAGACGTGTCGCTCCGGATGAAGACGTGTCGCTCCGGATGAGGACGTGTCGCTCCGGATGAAGACGTGTCGCTCCGGATGAGGACGTGTCGCTCCAGATGAGGATGTGTCGCTCCGGATGAAGATGGTTTTGCGAAGGAGAGCAACAGACGGGATCGAGTTTCCCGGCGCTCTCAGAGCACTCAGCCGGGATGAACCGGAAGAGCAGAGCAACACAATAAGGATCGATTCCCGGAGCTTTCTGCGCGGCTGAAGATCTAATAAAATCAGCGTTTACGTGGAGAGGAGCGTCAGGTTTACCAGGCGGCCGCGGCTCGGCCCGTTACCGCGGCGACGGGACGAAAGGTCAGAGTAGAACATCCATGTGGGCGAGTGGAGGGATGCTGAGGTGAAGCGCCAACGTGATGGAGTGGGGAGTGGGGCGTGGCCTGCGGCGACAGGCACCAGCGTCAGCGCGGCGTTCTGAGCGGGAAAATAAAAACGGGAACTGTCTCTGTTTGTCTGTCTCTGTCTTTCTGTCTCTGTCTCTATCTCTGTCTCTCTGTCTCTCTCTGTGTGTCTTTCTGTCTCTGTCTTTCTGTCTCACTCTGTCTCTCTGTCTGCCTCTCTAAACTACAGAACCTATCAGAACCAGAACCAGGTTCTGGATCCAGAAGCTCTGCCGCCTTTTTCTTCTGCAGCTCGAAGGACGCAGCCGCTGAAGGGATGACTCTCAGCTACTACCACACTCTTCTCTGTTAGCCAGTTGGCTCTGGCGTCCATCTTGACAACCAGAGCTTCTAATTCCTGACCTTCAGCAGATAATTACGGCAGCTTTTTGTTTCTTTACTTGTCGCAGGCTTAAAATGGCTTCTTCTAGTCAACCCTGAGAGCAAGTCTCTGTCTCCGTCTCCGTCTCTGTCCCCGTCCTCCTCCCACTGTCTCTCTCTCAGTTTTAACTTTTGTCTCTTTGCCTTTGAAGCGCTCGCCCTCGGGCTTCTCTCCTCTTAGTTTCGGTTCGCAGAGCGCTGCTCTCAGTCTGATTGTGTTTTCTCTGCCCCCACATCTGGGAAACATCTGTTTGGGCCCAGACGAGTCAGCGCCGGCTCGGCTGGACGTCCTCCTCCGAGTCACTACGCCTCGGGTTCAGCCCAGTTCAAGATGGCTGACCCAGAAGTGGCTCTGACGTCGTCACTTCTGCAGATATTGACCCAGAATTCGGTGCGACACGTTAGTTTTACTTTACTGTAAACGCCGTCTCTTCTCAGCATGGAGACAAAGACAGCAGGAACTCCAGTTTGGATGAATTCAGTCTGTAATCAGAGGGTAAACTGATCCGTGAGCAAGGATTCATGATTTTCACTTCCACTTTCCAAAAACGCAGAAATATCTGAGGGAAGCTCCTCGTTTTGTTTTGGTTTTTTGTCTTTTTGCGGCCTGAACACCGACCGAGAGGCGGCTTCTCGCTTCATTGTTCGTCTCGACACATCGGCTTTTGGTCTGAATTCGATCGAGGGCATGTTTAGTTTCACTTCCTTCCTCTATTCCATTTCCTGACTTCCTGTTCACGTCGGGGCTCGCGGCTGATCTGCGCGCGAGGCGTTCAGCAGCCGGCGGCCTCGCTCCGAGTCAGCAGCTGTAATCCCGTGTCACAGAAAACCCAGGGCAGATTTCCAGAGCTCCGTTTCGAAGCTGCTTTTTTGCATCTTTAAACAAACTTTATTCCACAGCAGTTTGTCTGAGTGGCTCCGCCCGCTGCGCTCGCTGTGGTCGGCCCGCGTCTAGACGGCATAATTGGTTCCTAACGGAACCATAAAAGTTGGATCAAAGGAAAACTTTACTGCAAACAGCAGGAGCAAACTTTAAACGGTTTCACGCCAACCAAACCGGGTCGAGTCCGGTCTGCTAATGCCCCTTTTACACGGGCTCTAAAGGTCCCGGCTCCACTCTACTCAGCTCGCTTTGTGAGTGTTTACATCTGCATTTTTTCGAGGCTGGCCCTGCTTCTTTGGCCCCTGCTTCGGAGTCGGGCCAGCCAGGCCGGCCCTGCTTCGTGGGCGGAGCAAGCTTAGCTCCTGTTCACTCATTGGTCGTGGGCGTGACCAGATGCAAACATAAAGAGCGAAGGTAAGACTATAAACAACAGCGTTAGCTTACCCTGCACCGTTTCTGCCGTCTGTCCCCCAGCTGAAGGCGCTGTAAAGCCTGAAATCTCCGGCTGATAACAGCTGTCCTACTCCGCGCAACAATCGCAGCATCCAGAGCATTTCTTCCACTGCGCCTCTCTTCCTGAAGCCTCAGGAGAATCCCCATAACAGCAACAACACAGGGCCAACGTTGTCCATAGCACTTCTGTTGTTTACACAACTTGCGCTAAGTTAAAGTAGCGCACCCCACCCGCGCCGCGGCCCCGCCCCCCACAACACGAGGAGGCGTTCCTCTGCTACAGACCAAACTGGCCGGTGTGAACGCGATGCATTCTTTATAGAGCCGAGCGGAGTAGAGCGGAGTAGAGCCGGACTTCTGACATAGAGCCGGTGTAAAAGGGGCATAAGAGGCTCGAGGCCGGCCGGTGTCAGGAAAACATGGAAGTAAGGGTGCTGCTGCACCCAAGCACCCTTATTCTTCCATCGGGAAAAAAGCATCGAAATGTGGGATTTGATCAGGAAGCAGGTCCTGTTTGGAGGAAGCTCGTTCAGAGTTTTAACGATCGTTAACGGTTTTTAGTTTGATGGCGTTTGATTCGACGTCAGGAACCTTAAACAAACTTTACATCAAAACCTGGACTCTTTTTGTCCTCTTTCACTCAGAATGACTGACAGTTCTCACACCACGAGGCTTACTTTCTGTTCTGCCTTTCTGCCCGCCTGTGTTAGTTCACATATCCAACCATCAGATTTTCAGTTGTACACAAAAGTAAAAGTCTTCCTGCTCCATTTCTCTGACACTTCAGATCTGAGCCTTTTTCATGTGTTTGATAAATATATTATCAGGATTTATTGCGGCCCTTTGGAACCGCTCGGAGCAGCTGCTCTGCCGGTTCTTAAAAAAAGGATGTAAACTTCTCGTTTTGGTTCCCATTTTTTGGCGCCGCCCGTCTCGGCGCTGATGGCAGGTGTGCGAGCAGCAGACGTATAAACAAATATTGGACGATATACGGCCTGGAAGTGAAAGATTCGTAAAAGTCTACTTCCTGGTTCACATCTGCACTTTGCCACGTTCTGTTGGAATGAAAAGAAAAGTGAAAATCTGCTCGAGGTTTGAACCCAGGACCGGTCCATCCCGGTCACCAGGCAGGACCTTCATTCCCCAACTTTGGTTCCTCGTTTCAGAACCTCATCAGGCGCTCAGGCGCTCAGGCTTCGTGGTGCGATTACAAACACGGATGTTTTAGCACATCATGGAGCCGAAGGCTGCTCTGTAGCCAAACAGAACCAAGCAGAACTTCCTGGTTCCGGTCTCACACACGTGAACTCCCCGGAGCTCCAGATTCATCGGGCTTTAATTAAGCAGCCCACCGCAGCCCTCCAGGTCCCTTTATGTCCTCTGAGATGGACCCGTGGAGGCCAGACACGCTTTGTACCCGAGTCCTTTGTCTCTCCTTCTCACAGGTCCCCCGGGTGAGGCGGGTGAGGCGGGTGAGGCGGGTGAGGCGGCGTCCTGACTGTGATAAAGTAGCTGCCACGGCCCTCATGCATTATGCAGGGCGTAAGGGAAGCGACTCCTCCCTCGGAAATGTAAATCCGACTTCAGGGGCGCGGGGGGAGGAACGCCATTCTTGTCCTCACAGCGATGAGCTTCAGGAGAAAACGGTCAGATCTTCTGTCTGTCCGGAAGCTGATCGGACAGGAAGCACGTCGACTGATTACCGCGATTCAAGATGGCTGCCACAGCTAACTGGATGGTTCTAAAGCAGCCAGCAGCTGCCGTAAAAAAACGTAATTCGGCTGCATTTTCATAATTTGACCAAAACTATTGTTGATCCGTGGCCGCAGCCATCTTTGAGCACGCAAGCAACACCACCACTGATTGGACCAGAGCTCTCATTTATCTGCCGAGGCTTCTGATTGGTCGACGTTGCTGCGTCGTTTTCCAGGCAGATTAACGAAAAACGAAGCGGTTGGATTCAGAACGCTAAATCTCCAGCCAAGGTTTTTATTCAGATCTGGTTTATAAGATGACTTCCTGAAGGGAAGGAGCTCAAATCAGGCGTGGTAGTAGCTGAGAGTCCTTCCCAACACGCAGATTAAATGATTGGACTTAATGGGATTCTCAAAGTCTGACCAAAACTGAGATCGTCTTACTGGCGTGAAAGATGACGGGAAATATTCCTTCCTTCAAGGATTATTAGGCCTTTATTTTAGTTTTTATTATCAAGTTATTATTGTACAGTGACCAGGAACAACTAAGGAAAATATTCCAACAAGAACTGTTTATGCTGTAAGTTAGAAAACAAGGACAGAAGGAGTCCAGCAGCATCAGAAGTCGGCCCAGAAAGAACCCCGTCTGGGCCCGGTTAGGCCAACGCTGAGCCTAAGTAAGGTTCATAACTCCTCTACGGACACCACTTATGTCTCTTTATTGGCTCTGATGCTGACCCTCTCATATCTTTTACATTACCTTCAATTTGGCTAATAGTCTCCTCTCATTGCCCCCAATCTCGTTTTGAATAAAACCTTCGAGCAAACATCCTTACAGAGTCGATTCCCGTTGCCTCAGATGACATCAAAACCCTTAATTGGCCACTTACCCGGTGATAGCAGATACCCAATTTGATTTTGAGCAAACAGTAGCTGCAAATTATTAACGATTCGCCATTTTCTGGTAGATCCTGCCCTTACATCACAGTACGGTATTCATACCTTAATGACCTGCTTTACATGAAATTCAAACATTACATTACAAAGAGGCACATTCTAGCCCAGAAAGTGTGTCCAGTCCGGAGCGTATGGGAGGCTGAGAGTCAGCAGGAGCGTCTGCCTCACAGTTCGTTGTCACAAAGCCAAACACCCAGATTCATGGTCATGAAGGAGAATTTTAATCTGCTCCTGGATCAGGCTGTTCTGTTACTGAAGCAGATGGTAGCTGACAAACATGGCCATCTATCTACCGATCTAATCAAGATACAGCAATTATTTCTGTCATAGTGTTATCAGCCAAAAGGCCTGTTTACATAATAAATCATAAGGAATTATAGAGCACCTTAATATCCATCATTCTGGACTAATTTCCAGCTTTGTTGTTCCTCGACAAAACTCTAATCACCACTTTACCAAGAGGCGGGTGATATATCAACCATAACACAAGTTTTTTATTGTTATATTGTGAGCATTGAGTATATTTTAGTGGCTGTTATTTAGCATCTGCATAGTTTAGCTTTTCTCAGGCGCTTCTAAAGCATCACAGCTTCACCCACTGTATGTTTGAGTTCAGTGCCCATTTTTAATAAAGTTTAAAAAAAACTTCCTGCAATACACGTTTACTGCTAAATTAGGGGGGACAAATCTGGAAAAACTCCAAAAAAGTTGGCTCCAACAAATGCCTGCCAAACTCCGTGCAGTTTATTTCTGTTTTTCGCTCCTTTGCAAGCTGTCAAAAAGTTTCACAAGAAAAAACAAGAACCGCCTGCTCGTCGCAATGCTAAAGAGCGTAACTTTTCTTCGGCAATCGATGTGAACGCAAGAAGAGAGTTAAATCCGGTTAAAAACTCAAACATTTCACTATGGTGACTTGTTGTTCGTCTCGTTTTCCGTCGGCTAACTGGATGCGGGAAGGGTCAGAAAAAGTTTAAGTATCGGTAAAACCAATTGGTAATTTGTAAATATTTTTAACCCGAATTCTCTAAAAAACTGTGTTCATTCAGAGGAAGTTGATTTGAGTTGTTGCTGTGATGTTATAAAGTAGTGAAGTATAGATTTTATAAAGCGGCGTAAATTTATACGAAGTCTGGCGGCGTCGCTTTCGTAGGCGCTTCGGCGGAACTCGGCGGAGATAGCGGACATCGGGGGCGCGTCTTACCTGTGACATTTGCGGCCGGAGGTTGATCTCCTTCAGGTTGATGCACTGGGGCTTCAGGTTGTTGAGCAGATGGCACAGGAGGACTCCATCCCGGAGGATCTGGGCGAAGTCGAACACCTGCGCGGACTCCCAGGTCACCCGGTGGCTAACGGGCAGCACCTTACAGTGGATCAGCCACAGCGCGCACTGCCTCCAGTACTCCATCACCGGCTGCTCCTCTGCCTTCAGCCCGACGGGGTTTACAAAGAAAGACTGAATGAAAGCGCGACGAGTCCGTTTTAAATCGTACCCATGCTCCGTGAGCTGAGAAAGCCGGCGGGGAAGAGGCGAAGCTCGGCGGTCCGGAGAGGAGAGGCTGCGGCGCGGCTGTGGATGGAGCGCGTCCGGCACCCTCTTCCTCCCTCTCTCTCTCTGTGTCTCTCTTCCCTCCCCCAGTTCCTCACCTCTTCCGCTTGCTTCATGAGGTCACCACTGCAAGAAAAAAACAAAAAAACGCGCATTTCTTAAACTATGCTGCTATATTTAGCCTCAGAAAGTGTTCCATTAAGGCACAAATAATCAGAGACGCTTTTATTCACGAGCTCAAAGCCCTTCTGCGCCGATCACTGCTCTGTTTTATGGCTCTCTTATCAGAAATGATCCGGAATGAGTAACAGCAGCCAGCAGTAATGGAGCACTTTTTACACAATCCTGCTTTCCATCGTTGTAAAGCCTGTCAGAGTCAGAATATGAGCCTGTTTTAGTTTCGGGTTAGTAAAGGAGTCCCCCAGGGCTGAGTCCTTGGTCCAGTTTTATTCTCTACTCTCATTATGGATCTTTACTCCGTTATAAGCTTCAGACAGGCCTAAAGTTGGTGCTTAATGCGAATAAAACGGTTTCCAGATGTCACTCCAAGAAATCAGGGGATATTGATGCGTTTGGCTCCATCTTTCCTCCTAAAATGCATGTTGAGCGTTTAATTTATCTCTCGTTTAGGCTTCATCTGGAGTCATTTATGTCCTGCTACCAAATTCACCGTAGAGTTCATGTCACCGTGTACCTCAAGCCCAAAGGAGAAAACAGCTTTAATTTAATTTTATGTACAGATCTACATTTAATGAACTCCCTTTTTGTTAATTTAGGGAATAAAGCAGACGAGCGTTCTCTTATTTTGCATCTTGGTCACTAATATTTGTATTCTTTCTTTAAAGGTTTCCATTTTGTACGCCTCATTAGGCTGCCTGCTCAGTTTAAAAGAGCGGCAACTTCTGCTTTTTTTCTGATTTTCACGCCTCGCTGGCAGAACACAGTTAGAAGGGATGGAGCTGCGACTGATTTACATTTATCTCCGCCGATGTGTTTCTCTTCTTCAATCCGAACGTCGCTCCTGTCCGACATTAAAGTGTCACATAAAAGTTTAACTGCTCAGAAAGAGGAAACACTTCCTAGTGTTATTAGTTTATTCACGGGGTTAAAATAGGTTAACTATTTCCAAATGTATTAAAAGCATTTTTTTTAAAAACGCGGGTCTGCGCTCGATGTAAACAAAGCCGAAACCAGGCAGACGCTCGGGTCACATGATTAACCTTCATGGGGCTGGCTGTGCTCTGTGTTGATAAACAAATATGCCCGCCGGGCTGCGAGGAAGATGAGGAACCCGATATGTGGAACCGGATCCGAACCTCCCTGGAGGAAGAGCCTCTGATCCGATAAGAACCTGATCTGCGGGAGCGACCGGAGCCGATCTCTGCGCCTCCTGAAGGCGCTCCGGCTCAGCCGTGAACAGTTAGCATCTTACCCGCAGATTTAGTACTTTTAGCCAGTTTTTAGCAACATTTAGCTTCTAACTCCCCTTTAGCTTCTTTGGGCCTTCAGCTATACCTTTGAAACCTCTAGTTTTTAGCTACCCTTTTGCTACGTTTAGATTTTAGTTATCGTTTTTGCTACTTTTAGCATTTAGTTAGCCTTCTGTTACTTAAACCTTTTAGCAAATTATTTGCTACTTTTAATTCCTTTAACCTTCTCCTGCTTTAGCCTTTAGCTTGCTAGCATTTTTTCAGCTAACCTTCTGCTGCTTTAGCTTTTAGCTAGCCTTTTGTTGTTTTCAGCTAACCTTCTGCTGCTTTAGCTTTTAGCTCACTGGCCTTTTGTTGTTTTCAGCTAACCTTCTGCTGCTTTAGCTTTCAGTTAGCTTGTTGTTGTTTTCAGCTAACCTTCTCCTCCTGCTTTAGCTTTTAGCTCACTAGCCTTTTGTTGTTTTCAGCTAACCTTCTGCTGCTTTAGCTTTTAGCTCGCTAACCTTTTGTTGTTTTCAGCTAACCTTCTGCTGCTTTAGCTTTTAGCTCACTAGCCTTTTATTGTTTTCAGCTAACCTTCTGCTGCTTTAGCTTTTAGCTAGCCTTTTGTTGTTTTCAGCTAACCTTCTGCTGCTTTAGCTTTTAGCTCACTGGCCTTTTGTTGTTTTCAGCTAACCTTCTGCTGCTTTAGCTTTCAATTAGCTTGTTGTTGTTTTCAGCTAACCTTCTCCTCCTGCTTTAGCTTTTAGCTTGCTAGCCTTTTGTTGTTTTCAGCTAACGTTCTGCTGCTTTAGCTTTTAGCTCGCTAGCCTTTTGTTGTTTTCAGCTAACCTTCTGCTGCTTTAGCTTTTAGCTCGCTAACCTTTTGTTGTTTTCAGCTAACCTTCTGCTGTTTTAGCTTTTAGCTCACTAGCCTTTTGTTGTTTTCAGCTAACCTTCTGCTGCTTTAGCTTTCAGCTAGCTTGTTGTTGTTCTCAGCTAACCTTCTCCTGTTTTAGCTTTTAGCTCCCTAGCCTTTTGTTGTTTTCAGATAACCTTCTGCTGCTTTAGCTTTTAGGTAACCTTTTGTTGTTTTCAGCTAACCTTCTGCTGCTTGTACCAAGCATGTTTCTACTTATATCTTTCAGCTAGCCTTCTGCTACTTTCAGCTTCAAGCTATCGCTTCACTACTTTGTTTGTTTTGCTTCTTTTAGCTGTTGCCTTAGTTTCGGCTCCTTCAGCCGACTAGCGCTCAGCCTTCATGTTTTTACAGAATTGTCTGGTTTTAAATTAGCAGAGCGCCTCGAACCATCTGTGGCCTGAATGAGGGTGAAGATCTGGAGCGATCGATATGAAGGCGAGAGCAGCCTGAGTTCGGCTGCTTGACAATCAGAACTAATGAGAACAGATGATCTAATCTAGTAGCCGAAACGAGCGGCTCAGACTGGGTCAGGAAGCCGAGCCGAACCGGCACACCCTTTTAACCTTCGGCTTGTTCAGCAGACGGCTGCTAGGGCGTTTGATTTTTTATTTTAGCTTTTATACTTTTTAAAATATTTAACTTTATTTATAAAAATGATCCCCATAGAAATACATAAAAATACCTTCAAAAACACTGAAATCTGCTTCAGCTACTGGCTGTTTTTGTCTTCTGATGCTACTTTTAGCTTTTAGCTAGTCTTTTGATACTTTTAGCTTTAGTTAGCCTTTTGATACTTTTAGCTTTTGGTTACCATTCAGCTATTTTCAGCTTTTATCTAGCTTTTTGCTACTTTTAGCTTTGAACCACCACTTTGCTTCCTTTAGGTAACCAAGCTAATGTTTAGGTACTTCTAGCTTTTAGCTAGTCTTTTGCTAGTCTTAGCTTCTTGCTAGCCTTTTGATACTTTTAGCTTTCAGCTATTCTGCTGCAGCTTTTCACAAGCTTTTTGCTACTTTTAGCTATTAGCAAGCTTATTGCTAGTTTTAGCTTCAAGCTAGCTTTTTGATACTTTTAGCTAACCTATTGCTGCTTTTACCTTTTAGCTAGCCTTTTGATACTTCTGACATTTTTTGGCTATCCTTCTGCTTTTAGAAAACATTTTGCTAGTTTTCGCTTTCAGCTAAACTTTAGCTGCTTGTAGCTGGTGTTTTGCTACCTTTAGCTAGCCTTTTTTTCTAGTTTCAATTTAAGCTAGCATTTTGCTACTTTTACTTAGCCTTATGCTACTTTCACTTTTCACTAGCCTTTAGCTACATTTAGCCTTTAGATAGCCTTTGTTTACTTTTAATTAGTGTTTTGTTATTTTAAAGCTTTTGCTTTATTTAGCTTTTAGTTAGTGGTTTATTTCTTTTAGCTTCTGTTAGCTTAAACATTCAGCACCTTTCTCAGACCATTCTGTCTGTCTCTTATTAAGAACATTTATGTTTTTGTTTCCTGCATCTCCTTTAGCTGATTTTAGCCACGACAGAGGAGAACACCTCGGCTGCTTCAGGTCATTGGCTCGAAGCCATCCTCCCTGGACCTTCGGCTCAGAGGCCCTCTGGCTCGTTGTGTCACCCGATCCGGCGCCGGCGGTGGATCTGTTTGTCTCTCTGTGAAGGACACGCCGTCCCCCAGCTGGACATCAGGCGAAAGCTACAGCTCAGCTGTTCTCAGAAAGCATTTAGATGATCACTCTCAGTTCTTGGAGTCTGAGCGACCCGTGAGGAAGACGAGGGGAGTCAGGTCACGCCGAAGGGCTGCGCTGCAGCTGCTGCTCGTTGTTTTCTAGCTACTGTTATCTGACTTGGGCTTCGGCTCTGTTCGGCTGCTTTAAAGGAGCCGAAGGAGAAATCGATGACCTGGGATACCTCCTGGGAAAACTGTGGGATTAGCCAGGTCCGACTCCGGAAGGATTGGCTGCTGCAGAGTCAGGATGAGTCAACTGAACGAGCTGAACAGAAGCTAAAATCAGACATCAGTAGCTAAAACACAAAATCACCACCACAGCTGATAAAAGTAAAAACTGTAGCTAAAATATAAAATTAGCATGGTTGTAGCTAAAAGATAAAATAAAAAAACCAAAATAAACTGAAATCAGCAATATGTTAGCTAAAAGCTAAAATTAGCAAACAACGAGCTAAAATCTAACAATATCAAAACCTAGCTGAATGCTAAAAGCTTAATGTAGTAACTTTAAATGTAGCAAAACGTAAAATAAGCAAAACTCTAGCTAAAAGCTAAATTTAGCAAAACAGTAGCTATAATTTAACATTAACAAAACATTAGCTAAAAGATAAAATAAGCACAACTGTAGCTAAAATTAAAAAATCAGCTAAGAGCTAAAATCAGCAAAACGATAGATAAAAGTATAATTTGCTAAACATTAGCTAAAAGATAAAATTGTAGCTAAAAGCTTTGTGTAGTAACTGTAAATAAATCTAAATGCTGTGAAGTAAAATTAGCAAAACAATAGCTAAAGGCTAAATGTAGCAATAGAAGCTAAAATGAGTAACACAGCAGTTAAAATCTCGGATAAATAAAAGATTCATTAAGAGCTAAAATCAGCAAAACAGTAAAAGACAAAGGTAACATAAATACAGCTAAAATAACCAAAACTGGAGCTAAAAGCTAAAGTGTGTGTGTGTGTGTGTGTGTTGTTATCTACTTGATTGTTTATCCACCTATTGTGTCTGTGTGTCAGTGAATGCATGCTCTCCAGAGGATGAACCCGAGGATTTCTGCGATCTCTCTGACTTTTTCCCGATGGCAGCAGGAAGTCTATAAAAAACAACTTTATGAAGGCAGCTGGGCGGCCATCTTGGTTTGTGTTGACTGACCACTTCATGAGAGCTTCACCCATTGGTTCAGGAGATGTTTCGCTAACAGACATCTCCTTCTCTTCACTGCTGACAGTTCTTTTTCTGTTTATGGTTAAAGCTGATAAATTCGACCCCTCGTTTGGTGAAAGAAGCTGCGCTCTGATTGGTCGAGCTTATCGGTTTGGCTCGAGGCAGAAAACTGTCAGAAACGAAAACGCTTTCAGTCGTAGACGACGAGCTCGGCCTTCAAGGTGAGAATAAAGACTTCTGGTTTTAGACTTTAAGCAAACGAGTAAAAAAAATGGTTGTTTCTATATTTAAATATCAGTGATTCTTTTAGCAGAACTTCATGTTTTTTATCAAGTGGTGACCAGCGATCGGCACCTGAATCTCTCAGGGCCTTTCAAGGCGGGTGACGGCGTCTTGTTGACGGCGTCTTGTTGACGGCGCTTCTTGGTTCTTGTTTCCTGGCAGCAGATGGCCCTGAGTGTGGCTGACAGAGCCGTGGGGGCCGTGATCGGTGCCGCCGTGGCCGATGCAGCGGGTAGGTAACAACCAGCTCCTTCATCCACGAGCTTCTTAAAAGGTGCAGCATCTCCATCATGTCAGATGGCATCTAAAGACTGTTTTTATTTTGATTATTTGTAGAGAAACACCTTTAAGAGTCCAGAGTTGACACGATTTGGTGTTTGAACACCAAGTGTTGGTGGAGAGAAACTTTATCTATGAGAAACATCCGTTTGCTGATGTAGTACAGGAGGGGGGGGGGGTGCCTTTAGTCCTGGGTCATGTTGATTACACACACACACACACACACACACACACACACACACTGAGTCAATAAACAGGCGTGTTTAACAGACATCAGTCTTAACATAAATATTATTAAAACCAGAAATAACTAAAGAATGCTAATAGCTGCTAAAGCTACTGCTAGCTAAAAACTAAATGCGGCAAAATGGTGGCTAGGAGCTGAACGTACTAAAATAAAATTGAAAAACAGCTAAAAGTGTCAAAATGTTAAAATTATAAAAAGGCTTGCTAAGATTAGCAGAACAGTAGCAAAATGGTCGCTAAAAGCAAAATGTGGCATGTAACTAGGTAAAAAGTAGATAAATGCTAGCTAGAAGACAAAAGTAACAAAAAGCTAGCTAAAAGCAAAAAGTAAAAATAAACAAATGGCTAGCTAAAGGTAAAAAGTAGCAAAATGCTAGCTAAAAGAGAAATGTAGCAAAATGTTAAAATTATCGAAAGGCTGGCTAAAGGAAGCAAAACTGTCAAAGTAGCAAAATGCTACCTAAAAACAAATAGCTAACTAAACATAAAAAGTAGCAACATGCTAGCTAAAAGCTAAATGTAGCAAATAGCCAGCTAAAGGTTAAAAGTATCAAATTGTGAGCTAAAAGCTAACTGTAGCATTTTTAATTTACATTGAACAGCACAAACTAAAAATGTTTATTATTTCATGTAATTTCACTTAATGTTAAGCCCTGTATTTGAGTTTTTATTACTCCGTGTGTGTGTGTATACAGTATATATATTTAAGTGTGTGTGTGTGTGTACAGTATATATATTTATGTGTGTGTGTGTTAACCCTTTCAGCCCAGCCGATGCACTGGATCTACAGCGCAGACCGGCTGAAGGACGTCCTCGCAGACCTGGAGCCCTGCCCGGAGTTTCGTCCTGAGTCAGCGAACCCTTTTTACCAGAGGACGACCGGAGAGCAGACCTGCTACGGAGACCAGGCCTACGTCCTGCTGGACTCTCTGAGCCGGTGTGAAGGTACTGGACGTCCCCCGGACCCGCAGGGACGACGTCTCATGCTTAGATCAAGTGGTTGTCACTGCAAACATGGCCGGCATGAAGTGATGACTGATAATCACCTGTCTCTGTTAGCGTAATATCTCACCAACCAATTGGCAGATTTTAGATAAACCGAATGGACGTCCTCCAACTCAAACAGGTTCCCTAAACTCAATTCAAGATGGCTGCCATAGCTAATGAACGTTAGCTGACAGCAGAAATGGCTGTAGTTCAGTCAGTCGTACAGATATAGAGCTAAGAGGGTGGTAGTAGCTGACAGGCGTCCCCAAAACCTGGTCCAAGGGCTGAAAGGTTGTTTCAAACTTTGGCGTCCCTCAAGGAAGTGTCATTGGACCCATAAATTATCAGATTAGATTGGAATAAATATGCAACACGTGTGAAAGAAGAATTTATTCCTGAACACAGATTAAAAGCTCTGTTTTGTTTTCCGGCAGGACTCGACGTTAACGACCTGACCAGACGCTTCTACAAGTTCTTCGGGCCGGGCACCGCGTACGACCTGCCTCTCAACGATCCCTACAGGAAAAAAGGAGGTTCTGTGTCCGTCTGAGCCGTCATTTCCATATGTGTTAATGAGCAGCTCCGCGGGGCCTGAGGGGATGTGGGAGCTTTTGTTACCGTGACACTGAGCCCAATGACGGGGAAGCACCTCTCCAGGAAAATGTTCCACGCGCTTGAACTTCCCTGTTCTCCATCCAGCGTTTTGAATATTCTGCTGCCGTGCAGTAAATCCCCCCGGCCGGCGGCACGGCGCACCTTCGGGTCCAGTAAACGGCAGGCGGCTTTATGGCAGAACCTTCATTTTCATCATCATGATCCTTTCCCTGTCTCTGTATATATCTAGATATTTATGCTCTATTATAAAACGGCTCATGGTTCTAACTCTCAGGTCCCAAAGCCGTTCTTCCCATCGATGGTCCGTGGAGGAACGCCAGCCTGAAGGCCTTCATCAGAAACGTCGATGCCGGCCGAGAAGAAACAGGTAGAGACCATTTTACAGACCTCGAGCTCCCACAACTTCAGGGTCGTGGGTTCGTCTCAATGTCTGCCACCAAACAGCGAAGGTGGCGTCTGTTAGCAAAATATCTTGTGAACATCTGGACGAATTTTAACGAAACTCACAGAAAGTCGAGGAAGCAGAAGGAACGAGGGGTTAGAGTTTGGTGGTCAAAGGTCACAGATCAGCCCATGCTTCGACTGCAGCTGGATAACAGCCGGACACCTCTTAGGTCAAGGGTGATCACCATTGATTTCAAGGTCATGGGGGTCAACTGTAAACATCACAGATGACTTAGTGCTCTAACTCTGCAGCAGTGTGACGTAGAAAAGTCAAACTGCACATCTGGGCACCTCATGGGTCGAAGATGATGCCTGTTGATTTCAAGGTTCATGGGGTCAAAGGTCAAAGGTCACAGGTGACCCCTTTGTTAAAACCATGTCTCTGCTCCTACATGTGAGCCTTTAGTTTCCAGTCTCTCTGTCAGCAAAGATCAGGTAAAAACTGACAAACAGAAATGTTCAGGAAAAAAACTGGATTAAATTCTGGTTCTGATCCAGATTAAGATCCGGTTTGTGCTGTTCTTTAATCACGCTCTCTCTCAATCTAATTTAAGATTAGCAATCCTACTCAGATACTGACCTATAATTTGGCGTGGTAGTAGCTGGTCGTCATCGTCTTCCTGTCTGTCCCTGAGGCTGCGACGTGGACCGTCAGATCGACGGCGTCGCCAAGCTGGCGCCGGTGGTGGCCATGTTCGCGGGGAGACCTGAGATGCTGGAGAAGGTGGAGGCGGCCACGCGCGTGACGCAGAGCGACGACCTGTGCGTGGCCGTTACCCTGACCGCCGCCAGGTGAGAGCCTCGTGACATGCGCAGGTGTCGCGATAAACGTGAGCCTCGGCCTGACTGTTTGTCGAATCAGGTTCCTGGAACGCTTCATCCTGAACGGCCCCGATCCAAACGCTCTGGACGCTGTTCTCGCTCAGCTGAACGACCCCGACAGACGGAACCCCCAGGAGCTGGACCAGGTCGTCGTTGGTAAGGATTTAAACTTTTAAATCATCTGAAATTTAAATGATTTAAAATCAAAGTGAGTGAAGAATGGGTTCCTCAGGATCAGGAGCTGCTGAACTGATCAGCATCAGAGGGATCATCTCATCCAGGTGTGTTAACACCACGTCAGGGCGGAAAGACATCAGCAATGACCTCAGAGAAGCAGCTGCCGCTGCCCATCAGTCTGGGAGGGGTCAAAGGTCATTTCCAGACTACCTGGAGTCCTTGGTTCTACAGAGAGGAAGATTATTCATGAGTGGGAAACATTTAAAACAGCTGCTGATCTTCACCCTGAAGGTCAGACCATGCAATGAGCTCCATCTCAGACTCTACAGGTCTCAGTCAGCAGGTTAAAGGTCAAAGGTCAAAGCCTCTTCTCTCTAAAAACAACATGGCAGCTCGACTTAAAGGAACCAGAAGACCAGAGGACAGATGTTTACCCAGAATGCACTGCAGCTGTCAGCACGGTGGTGGAGGGCTGATGGTTTTGGCTGATTCTGGAGTCAGATGTGACAAACAGGACAATGATCCCAAACACAGCAGAACGGTCCAGAACCAGAACCTCAGAGAGCTGAGCAGAAACCAACGCTGGAAAGAAGAGTGGGCCACAACTCCTCCACAACCAAGAGAGAGGCTGAGAATTTACACCTCGTTACGTATTTTACAATCTTTAATACAGTTTATGACAAATGTTGTTTGGATTTTATATTTATATCACAAAATGCTTTTGTAAACATCCATTTTTGAAAATTATTTGGTGTTACATTGTAGACAGGGAACAGGAAGTAGAAAAGGGACACAGCAAGATAAGAACCGTGGATGTTTCTGTGGTTAGATGATCCGTGACCGTTATCCAATCAGGACGCCTCTCCAGTTTAATTCAGCCAGCTGAGGCGGCGTTGATGAAAAGCACTTCCTGCGGGCTTTAGAGAAGAAACGCTCTACATCCTGATGTTTATCTTGAGCAGAAACTAATTCCCCTCTTCGGTTTTCTGTTATCCGTCTTTTAGGCGAGGACAAGACGGAAAAGATGAAGCAAAAAAAAACTAAAATTTGTCTTTCAGGGTCAGGAAATGTGTTAAAGCAGAGAACATCAGCGTCGTTAGTCTGAGAAACGCCAACTTCTGTTTTTATCTTTGTTTTTCATGTTTCCACCGAAGAGCACGTCCAGCAGGTGAAGGACAACTTGTCCAAAGTGTCCCATCAGCTCGTCCCTGCCGTCTTCACCAACACATGAGGTAAAACCGCAGGACTCGGCTCTTTTCCCGACAGCGTATCCGTTCTCCCGTCCTCTCAGTCTTTGATCTGTTTCATCTCGTCCTCCCCGCTGAGCCGGCCCTCCATCTGTTCCGCTTCCTGCTAACTCAACGGGAAAAACTTCGGCACAGGTTTTAATGGGTGCCTGGAATTCCAGCGTGCGTCAGCTTTCCTGATGGTTCGAGGAATAAACGGCTCATTCTTGGGCTGCACGCGGCAGGAGCTTCTGATGGTCACATGTGTCGAGTTTTACGTCTCTGCGGCGTTTCCTGTAGGAGACATGACAAGTTAAAAGGCTCAGCTTTAATGGAAGTCAATGGGAGTTTGGTTGTGCTGACTCAGCAGTCTGGGAGGATCTGTCCTACAGCAGAGAGACACACACTGGGGGACAGGAGACAAAAATGTCCACGTTTTGATGTATAAGAAGTGTGAAGATGGTTGGAGTTTGGGTTTCCCAAAGCTACTTCATTACAGTGAGAATGCTGAGTCAGCGTTTATTACAGTGAGAAAGCTGAGTCAGAGTTTGATACAGTGAGAATGCCGAGTCAGCGTTTATGAATATGTGAATGCTGAGTCAGCTTACATTACAGTGTAAACATTGAGTCAGCATTTTATTACAGAGAACGCTGACTCAGCATTCTCACAGTCACGGTGCTTCAGTGTTTGTTTGTCTTTTAGCTGCGTGTTTAGCCGTATCTTTAGCTGTTTTAGCTGGTCTCAGTGACATCATCACTGGTCTTCCTGTCCAGCTCTGCCCGGCGCCTTCCAGGCGGCGCTCCACGGAGTCCTGACCCAGACCCAGCTGGACGAGGCCGTGAGGGACACCATGCGGCTGGGGGGCTGCACCTCCAGCCGAGCCTCCTTCATCGGGGCGTGTTTCGGGGCGCAGGTAGGCGTTCGGCGGCGAGGACTCAGATCTCTTCTGTCGACGCGGCCAACTCTCCCGTCTCGTTGTGTTTTCAGACGGGTCTTCAGGGAGTCCCAGAATCCTGGAGGACGAGGACGCTCAGATACCCTCTGCTGCTGGAGCTGGCTCGGAGCGCAGTGGAAACCCGGCAGATGCCGTAGTTCCGGAGTCTCAGACCGACGTTGCAGCCCATGACGGTCCCACTCGAAAGCTCTGTGCTGAGTGGGACTCGACGTTTTCTGCTTCGTCGGATTTGAATAAAAAATAAACTTCTGTGTTTGAACCGTGTCTGTCGTCTAACTCTGCTGCTGGCGTCAGGTTCTCCTCAGAAACGGCGGCCTCCTCCACCCTTGGAGGAGCCAGCTGCTTTTACAACCTGCTGCCTTCACGGCTTAATAATTAAGCCCTTCGTTCTTTGTGCTATCTTGGCCATAAAACGGGGAACTTTGTGTAACAGGAAACAGCTCGAAACGCAACGAGGGTGAATATCTGGATCCCTGGTTTAACGTTCAACAAATAAAAGGAAACGCAGAACACATGGGAAACAAATGAGCCTCCGTTTCACGTCTCACAGACGCCATGGAAGCCGAAATGACCACATAGACAACGACGGTAGCTCCAAAAACGAACCTGGATTTGGTAAAAGGTCCAAACCTACCTGAGTCAGAAGTGACCACTAGAGGGAGATAAAGTTTAATGTTTCATTTGATCTGATCTCCTGTGGAAGCTCGTTTTTCCCACTTAGCTGTAGAAATGACCCTTTAAGTTATGATTAAAAGCTGCTGAGTCATATTTTAAAATGAGAAGCTCAATGAAAACTGAAATATTATAGTTTTGTAATTAGATACGATCTAAAAAATGATGATGTCATATTTATTTATTAGAATACTATCCCAAAAATAAGAAACTAAATAACTTTCAGTTACTCTCTTAAAATAAACTAAGTTAGGATAAAATAAGCCTTTATGCATGAGATTATACATATTAAATCATTTTTTTCTATCTCAGAATTGAGATATTTTGTAATAACTGAGTTGCCATCTCATAATAAGATAAAATGTTCAAATTATAAAATACTAAATTATAATTATATGATAGCTATGTCGTCATTATGAGAAAATATCTCATAATTGTGACTTACGGGATCTTTTTAGTCATAAGAGTGGCAGAAATGGGCTTCCGTAGTTTTTAAGACCGCTGAGCCCATGCCGCCTTCGCCGTTTCAGAAAATTCAAGGAAATTCTTTATTTAACTTTAGGCTATGACTGAAGGCGATCTCAAAAGCGCAGCACGCGTTCATGAAATGCCAGTTTTTATTTACCCTGTTACTATCAAACGCGTACAGGAAATTATTTCTTTGAAGAAGGGTGTTGTCACAGCGTAAACGCCAGTTTGTTCCGATGTTTCCGACAAAAAGTAAACGCACCGTCCTTAAACGACTCACGGCCAAAGGAAAACTTGCAAAGCAAGAGAGAAAGCGCACACCTACAAGCGTTTTCGCTTGAATAAACATTTTCTTAATATAAACACCATAATATTTCCAAGTACTTTGAAATTAAATATATGTATGTGAATTAATTTGAGGTTTTGCGGTTAAACGTTTGTTTTAGCTTATCTTCGATTTGCCTACTATGCGTCACAGCTGTGAGGGTACGTGAACTATCTTGTAAGTGGACTATCTTTGTCTGGATCAACAGCTGGGTGGAACTGTGGCGCTGCGGGGGGGGGGGTAGAAAAAAAAGTTGCTTCAGTGACATTAGGGATGTCAGTTTTACTGTGAGACAAACCAGTTGTCGCTTTAGGAGTACATATTTCACCACCGTGCCATGGATTTTAACGTGAAACGGTTGGCCGCTGACGCCGGCACCTTCCTGAGTCGCGCGGTACAAGTGAGTTGAACTGATGCTAGCATAGCTAGCATAGCTAGTTAGCATGTAGCATTAGCGGTTACGGAGCTAGCCGATTAGCCAGTTTGGCTTCAAGGCTAATGCTCCACACCGCTGTGGTTGTTGTTACACCTTATAGTTATTTACAAATGTGATGTTTCTGTGTCTGTTTGACGCAGCGGCGTTCATCTGTGCTCCGTGCTAAAGTAGGCCTCAGGAGAAACCATCAGGCCGTGCCGTCAGCTGTAGCTAGGCGGTGGCTTTAACTTTTATTCTCCGTTCACATTCGTTTCTTCAGTTCACAGAGGAGAAGCTCGGCCAGGCAGAGAAGACGGAGCTGGACGCCCACCTGGAGAACCTGCTGGTCAGAGCTGAGAACACCAAGGCGTGGACGGAGAGGATAATGAAGCAGACGGAGGTGCTGCTGCAGCCCAACCCCAGTAAGACATCACCTTCACCGGCCTGACCCTCAGGGCTTCACCGGTCCTCCCAAGAAAACACGTTTTTACTGTTCGAGCTTTAAAACGAGCCCAAAACTCCACATCTGGGTTAAAAACTAATTTAAACCTGTGGCAATTAAAGACTATGAATAAGCCACCTGAACTACATGAAGCGGTGCAGTTTGAAGGAGTTTATTCCTGGGGTTTTCCCAGATGTGGATTTCTGAAACGCGGGTACACGTTCAACGTAAACAAAGCCCTTTTATCAGACTTTAATTGTATATATGAGATAAATCCTGTGCATCGAGTAGCTTTAACCACCTGAATTTCCACAAAAAAAACCTTTTTCGGTTAAAAAATCCAATAAAAGTTCTTTGTTTTGATTTTAAAATCAGTTCATTCTTATTAACTAGTAATTCTGACAATATAACTATGAGAATAAAAGTATCAAACTATTAAAACCCAATGCTTTATCTGCCAAAAACAGCTGCTGTTACCTTTGCTGCTTAAATATTATCACATTTTAATGAGTAATGATTGTTTTACAGGTTTGACGTTACAATAATACTGAAAACAAACAGATGTTTTGTCTCGTTTTTTTCTTATTAAACCAAGTCGCAGGAATGAAAAACTAAGTGTTTTTAACACCGTGTTACAGTTTGAAACTGATAATCGAGTCTCTGTTCACATGAAAAATGATTTTTTTTTTTTTACAGGAAATTAAATTATTGTTGTCATTTTTGACGTTTTGAATGTTGATGTTGATGTTCGAGGTGAAGCTTGTTGAAAACACGGACTACAGTTCTTTCATCAAATCGGGTCAGAACCAGCAGAGGTTCCTCTGGGTTCTGCTGCTTAAAGAAACAAAATGGCCGTCCAGCTGATGGCGTTTTCCCGCTGTGCCGTGCAGATGTGCGGCTGGAGGAGTTCGTGTACGAGAAGCTGGAGAAGAAGGCCCCCCTGCGGGTCAACAACCACGACCTGCTGGGCCAGTCCATGATCGAGTCGGGGAACGACTTCGGACCCGGAACCGCCTACGGTGAGTCCAGAACCCGGCATCCGCCGACGCGATGCCTTAAAACCTCCGATAGATCCACCGACAGCTTCTGAAGCGGTCATTCCCTCTGAGCCAACGCTCGGCGGCGGCAGGAAGCAGCTCAGAGGCGGGTTTTCACGAGGAAAGATTAAAAAATGGCGCCCGGGTGACTCTTCTTCACGCCGAGCTGCAGCTAAATGTCTGTAAAACTCACCGAGCTGCAACCATCTTTCAGGGAACGCTCTGATAAAGTGCGGCGAGACGCAGAAGCAGATCGCCGGCGCCGAGCGGGAGTTCGTCCAGAGCGCCGCCATCAACTTCCTGACGCCGTTCCGAAACTTCCTGGAGGGCGACTTCAAAACCATCCTGGTGAGTCGGGTCGAAGTGGTTCTGGTTCCCTCCGCGGAGCTCCTCCCCTTCTTCTCCATCAGTCTGTAAACATCTGGACCTGAGGGGAGCAGCTGCTGGAGGTTTTAGAGGGAACGTTGTCCCATTCCGGCTGTTTAACTCTGGTCTTCTCTGCAGAAAGAGCGGAAGCTGCTGCAGGTCAAACGTCTGGATCTGGACGCGGCTAAAACCCGGTTAAAGAAAGCCCGGATGCCCGACGCCAGAGCGGCGGTGAGTACGCCGAACCACCCGGCGTGTTCCTCTTCGTCTGGTCGAGTCGCCGGCCTCGTCAGGACCTGGGGTCAGGGTCGGGCGTCGGGTCTCGAGAACCGACTGGGTGCTAAAGTTCGATTCCTGGTTTCGACACCTGGAAGACGAAGTCGTCAGCCGAGGCAGCTAACGATGCTAACACCCAGCTAACGTTAGCTGGGCAGCCAACCGGTGCATTTCCTTTAAAGGAAACGGAATCGGTCAAATTCAAACGATGCCCAGTCCTAAAGGAGGGGACCGGAGCCTGGTCCTGATGAGGTGGAACGTCGGTTTAGGGGTCAGGGGTCACGGGAAGTCCCAGTCAGGACAGAAATATGACCTTTCTGTGGTTCACAGCTGTTATTTTTTGTTTTTAAAGTCCGAGTTGTTCGGATCTTCCGTGTTTCAGACTCGTTACCCAACGTGAGTTTTCCCAGCTGGTTTCCTGTGACTTACATCGAGTCTTATGAGCGGCGTAGGGAGTTTCCCACTTCCTCTTTTTCTGGTTTCTCTCTGTCACGTTCAGCTTTTCTTCATTTCATCCACAGTTCAGGGTCGTCCAAACAGCAGACGTCGAAACGAGCCGACGTCTTAACGAGCTGACGTCTTAACGAGCCGACGTCCAAACGAGGTGACGTCTTAACGAGCCATCGTCCTAACGAGCCGATGTCTTAACGAGCTGACGTCTTAACGAGCCGACGTCCAAACGAGCCGTCGTCCTAACGAGCCGATGTCTTAATGAGTCAGCAGCTCTCGATCAGAAATCATCTCACGATTCAACTTTAGATTTCAGAGAAACTTAAAGAAACTGACGCTAAAGTTTGGAATCAGCCTGATTCAAGATGGCCGCTACGGTTAATTGAACTGTCAATGTCAAATAAGGTTATGAGTCGGCCATTTTTCGCGGGTCGACTCGATCCTCTCAGACTCGCTTTAGACTCCGCCCTCCCTTTGACACCAGATTTATTAAGTTTTTCTTTTTTTAAAACGAGTTTAAAGCCGCACGTTTCCTGACGCAGGAAGGAAAAGTGGCGGCGAGACGTCACTTTCTGCTCCTCAATTACCTGACGGTGGCGATGACGCCATCAGGTGGTGGTCCCGCAGACTGTGGCTTTGTTGTTGTTGTTGTTGTTGTCGGCTGAGCTGAGCAGCAGCTTCAGCTCTAACTTCTGTCTCACTGTTTTCTGAAACGCAAAGCTGCAGATGTGAGCGCAGGAAATGACAGAGGTGAGTGGAATGTTGGCGCCATCTTTGATTTGAACGCACACACACCAGACACACACACCAGCTGCTCACCCCTCAAACGTTTCTGATCTCTTTCCTTCACATTTCTCAGTTTATATAACATTTTCATCTTAAATCTAAAAGCTGTCCGTCTCTCACTGTTGGAGACTCAAAGTTAAAGAAAAAGACCTGAGACGAGTTGGACACACCCGGGACGTCTCCGTCTCTATTTCAAGACTGAATTCGTCAAATAAATATTCAGAACAAATTTAAAATTAAAGCGATGAGACGGTGAGGCTCAGCAGGAAACTGGTGACTGACGAACGCTGCTCATCAGGGACGTTCCAGCAGTCCACTGAGACACTGTCTTAAGGTGGTATGAGACTCTTTCTTAAGGTGGTATCTGACTGGGTTCTGGCTGCTGGACCAGTTGGTGACCCGAAAATGTGCTTCTGCGTCCTGATTGGCCAGTTTTTGAAAATCAGGTCCTGAATCCACGTGCACGGCTTGTAAAGCTGTAGTCTTGGCCGCGCACATTATTTCACATGTTTATCATTTCATCTGCTGGAGTCCGCTTTAAAAATTAGGGTTTTTATTTTTTAGTCAATATAATTTCTCATCAGTGCTGTTTTTAGTCCTGGACATGTCTTGTCCCCAGGAGTCCTCCTGGGGACAGAAGGGGACGCCGGTGATCAAACTCAGACAGCTTCCAGGTGTCGGTGATGTCTCTTTAAGAGCAAATGTCTCTGAAACATTTTAAACTCCAGCGACGGGACTGAGCTCTTCTTCAGTAAACGTCGGCAGACATTTTGGAAACGCCGTTCCCCGGCGCGTCCCGGCCCGGTGAGACGCCACGGCGAAGTCCAGAAGACTCCCGTTGTTTTATTACTTGTTCAGTCAGTTCAGTTTGTTGTTTGTAGAACAAACATAAAAAAGTAAATCTAAAAAGACCAAACGGGCTCTTCAGGGTTTATGTGTTTGCTTTCGCTTCACCTTCGGAACCGGACCTTCGTCTGAACTTCCAGGGACTGAAGTCTGACTCTTCCTCCTCAGGCCGAGCAGGAGCTGAGGATGACCCAGAGCGAGTTCGACCGGCAGGCTGAGATCACCCGCCTGCTGCTGGAGGGCGTCAGCAGCACCCACGTACGTAGCACCAGCGACAGGAAGTGATGTCAGAGTTGTTCCTGTCTGAGGCCTCTCTCTGCTGCGTCTCCAGGCGCACCACCTCCGCTGCCTGAACGACCTGGTGGAGGCGCAGACGACGTACTACTCGCAGTGCTACCAGTACATGGTGGATCTCCAGAAGCAGCTGGGCAGGTGGGCTTCTGAGTCGCTGCCGCCATTTTCCTCTCCTCCCTGAGTTTCGCAGCTGAGCTGATCCTCTCCCCTCCCGTCAGTTTCCCCTCGTCGTTCTCCAACAACAACCAGCCCTCGGCGTCGGGCGGGGCCGCCACCTCGGCGTCGGCCTCGCTGCCCAGCGTGTCCGGGGGCCACGGCGCCTCGACGGCGTCGGGCGGGTTCAACGAGCTGCGCAGCTCCAACAGCAGCCGGAGGGCCCGGGTGCTGTACGACTACGACGCCGCCAGCAGCAGCGAGCTCTCCCTGCTGGCCGACGAGGTGAGCTGCGCGTTTCCAGGCTCGTTTTTTACATCGTCACTCTGCAGGCCTTCGCTCAGTCCGCTCTGCCGACAGAAACTTTATCTATAAATACGGAGACTTCAGTGGCAGATCTGTTAATCCTCAGGCTATACGTCAGAGAAAACGAGTGGCTGTAGATCTGGGACCAGGTAGGTCTTTGTTTGGGTCTGGATCTGGGCCGCAGTCCGCCCTTTGGGGACCCCTTTAGGTTATTAATCATTCTCCAGTGGAAGTAGGTTTGTAGAAGAAGAAACGTCTCTCAGGCGCTGAAGGAAGCTGGATTTAAGTCTTCCTCGCTGCTTCCTGTCCTTCCAGGTGATCGCCGTCAGCTGCGTGCCGGGCATGGACTCTGATTGGCTGATGGGGGAGAGAGGGAACCAGAAGGGCCGAGTTCCCATCACCTACCTGGAGCTGCTCAACTGAAGGCTGGGATCTCGATTTTAGACTCTGCTGCAGGGGGACGGGACGGGGACATGGACGAGGACGGGGACGAGGACGGCGAGCGGACCCCACGTCTCTCTTCTTTGCAGCTCATTTCTAAAAATCTGCTTTCATGCTTTATTTTTTTTTTGTTGCCAGCGGTAACTTCTTCTAAAAAGATTGTTTACAGAAACGCATCTCAGACCTTTTCACGTGTTTATTTTTATTATTTTTTTGTAGGCGAGGAGAAATGAGGCACTTCGTTTAGAAGTGACGAACATTTTAAAGTCTTATTTTGGAAGCGCTAACTTTATCTTAAATATGAATTTCTTCTGACTGCAGGGAACACTTCCTGTTGTCAGAAGTTAAAATTAGCAGTATTCAGTCGATTTACGACGCCCCCCCCAACCGGAGAACCGGTTAAAGAAACAAAACGTTTAAGAAATAAAATATTTATTTATCTGGTTTGTTTAAAAGCCTTTAACCTGCTTTACGACGTACTAACACGGCATTTCAGTGTCCTGGTTCTGTTTTCTCCAAAGTATTTTGTTGCATTTTAAGAGATTTGTGCTCTTTTTTTTTGTTGTTTTTTGTGCGACTCGTACAACAAAAAGCAAATGTTAAAAACTAAGAACCATTAAAATGAGCATTAAATGAAAACGTTACGTTCGTGTTCACTGATGGAGCCACTAGAGGGCGGTACAGGGAACGAGATGGCTTTGTTTTGACTGAAAAAAAATAATTTTTATTTTATTTATTTATAGAACAACTTTATAAACCTTAAAAAGGACAAAAATCATTTCAGAATGGAAGGAAAGGAGAAAAAAACTTAAAATATTCAGAGTTTATTTAACAATTTGTCGTTTTAGCAAAACATCTCATGAATTACATGAAATCTATACAGCTGATTAACATTTGGAGTCTGATTCAAGATGGCCAGCTGGACACCTCGCGAGTTGGGGGTGATCCCTATTGATTTCAAGGTCATTAAGTTGAAGTTAAAGGTCACAGGTGAGTCCTCGTGAGAACTCTAACTCCACAACCGTTTGACGTAGGACTATCAAACTGCACAGCTGGACACCTCATTGGTCGGGGATGATCCCCATTGATTTCAAGGTCACAGGCTCAAAGGTCAGGGGCACAGGTGAAGCCTTTGTGAAATCCCTGTCTTTGCTCCAGCTGTAGAGACGTGGATTCAGGATAGTTTTGAGGAAATTCACGCTTTAGATTAGGATTATTCGTGTTCTGTGGCCTCAGCAGAGTTCTCACCTTTGACCTCACCCCAGGGAACGTCTTCTTAAAGGTCCCCGGGTTCTCAGGAGAGCAGGAAGGGCTAAGAGGAAGTGAGTTTTGCAAACTTGCCTGTTGACTAATACGCCGCCTGTTCATCTCGTTACCGCGGGACCGTTTTCATTTTCAGGAACATTAATAATGAATCAGAAATTAAACCGGGCTTCGGTTCTGGGTCGGGTTTGTTTGTGAGAATCTAAACCGGCACAACTCTTACGAAACTTCAGAGTCACCTTTGACCTTTAACGGCCGAGAAGAGGAACCCCTCTGTTTCCTAACTCGGTTGTTTTTCTAACTCTCGGCGAGCTGATCGGTTCGCGCAGATGATCAGACGAGCGATAGCGTGCCCGAGTAAACGCACTTCCTCTTTCAGCAGTCCTTATTTCGTCTCAGAGGCGGACGGCTGCCAAAGCGTCTTCAGCCCCTAAAACAGGATGGTGACGCTCGCTGAACCGCCTGGAAGGATGATGAACCCGGAGTCTCGGTGTTTAGATACAAATCAGAAGAAAAGAAGCCAAAAAAAGCAAATATTTGTTGTCTGTTAGCAAAATACCTCATGAAGCTTTGGATGGATCCGACAGAAACCAAGTCCTCGTTGGATGTTCGTCTAAAACTGGTGAACTTGTGGATTCAGCCACAGATAATCATATTTAACAAACAAAAAGCGCCATAACTTGAGCTAAAGTTCGGCGTGGTGGTAGCTGAGAGTCATCCTCAACACGTGCTCTAAAATTTAGGTTTCAGCCTGTTCAATAAACGGCCAATCACACGGCAGCGACTCAGTCGGGCGTCCAGACGAGAAGCCGAAGTTCGAATTGAGGAAAAAAATGGGGATGAGCGTGACTTTCAACGTGGCGGGGTTGTTGGTTCGAGTGTTTTAAAAGCTGTCGATCGTCTGGGGTCCAAAACGAAGACGGCTGCTGTGTGGATGGAAATGCCTCCGATGATGTCACATGAGGTTTTGGGATGGCAGTTCCAACCATCTCTGAACGCTCGGCGACCTCGAAGCAGATGGGCTGAAGCTGCAGCAGCAGCAGGAGACCGCACCGGGCGCCACTTCCTGTCAGCTAACAACAGGAAACTGAGGCTCACCAGAAGCTCACCAGAGCTGGCCTTCGCCTGCTCTGATGAGTTTCTGTGTGTGGAAATCCCAGCAGCTCCTGAAACGGTCCGACCAACAACCACCGCATCCAGATCGGCCAAAACGAGCCGGAGAACAGGTGATGAAGGGGTCCATGTTCGGTTGTGTCCGCCGCTGCTGAGGAATGGGATCCGACCCGACCTCAGGGAAGGGGATAAAAATGGCTGCATGGATCTCCGGTCCCGATACTCAAGGAAGGGTGAACTCAGGCCCGCAAAGATTGGAGAAATGGGACCGGACGGGTTACATCATCGACTTGAAGCCTCTGGGCCGTAACTATGACGTCCAACATGGCCGACCGGTCGCTGTTTTGGCATTTTAAGAAGCTGCCAGTAAGATTTTAAAAGCACAGTTAAGGTATTTTTGCTTTCCAAAGTCACCGCAAGGAGATATTTGGCTGTTTAGATGCCGACTTGTTGAATCCGGAGCAAAGTTTGATGGTATTCCCACACGTACAGCATGAATCGTGGGTAAAGACTTCGCCGAAGTCCGCCTGGATACAGGCTTAGGCGAAGGGCGGATGTAGGACGCCAGAGGGGACGAGGCGAAAGACCGGTCCGGAGAATTGGGACCAAACCCTTCAGCGTGAACACGAGGGTGGAAGTGCGATTGTTTGGGAGCTTCGTTGGAAAGCAGCTGGAAAAGGCAACTACTCTTCCTCCAAGACAGGAAGTTGCCTTCGGATCAAGTACGCTAAGGACGTGTGTAGATCGTAGCTTCACGTGCCCCGGCCGATTTCACTTCTCCAAACTTTATTTGCATTCATCTGTGAGAAACTGAGGCTGAACAAACATGGAGAGAAAACCAAAAAAAGTCTGCAACACCTAACCTCATGGCCGAGGAAGAATCTGCAACAAAAAAACGTCTTTTTGGGCTAAAACGCAGGAAACTTCCCCCGGTTTACGGGCTCGGCTTGGAAATCTTAAATTTAAGGCCGAGTTCATAAAGAAAATCAACGTGTAAGGGTTGTCATCTTTAAGAAAACTCTTTAACCTTTTTAAAACGCTGACTTGAATTTAATACAGCTGAGTAATCAAATGAAATTCCTCTCGGTCCACAATCTGACCACCGGCAAAGTTCCTTCCTCAAACGAGTCGTTTTTTAAGCCCTGAGTTCCTCTCATCGTCAGGCCTTCATCTCGCCACGTCCACCAGAAACACTTCGACTAATTTCCTCCTTGAAACTGAAAACTTCGGCTTGCACTCCTACATCTTGTAGTAGTTTTGCTGCCGTGAGTCCGGGATGAGTCACTGTGGCCAAATCGTACGAGTTTAAGACTCGAATCCACCATCTTGTTTCCTCACGTCGGCTGTTATCGAGTTCACGGCGTTTCTGTTTTTATTTTTATTTCTTTTCGTTGCCGTTTCTGTCGAACAGGTGCTCAGGTTGTAGGAATGATTTTGATAAAACGTTTTGAGGCTTTGACGAGGCTTCACTCTGGTTTCTCTTTTTAATGTTCCAACCACCATGACCCTGAGCATCACCACAGCGGTATTTTGGTTACTTTCTGGTTAGGCTTCGACACTTTATAGAGCTGCGCACTTATCTACCAACCTCCCCGCCGCTGAGTGCCGTTCAGCACTCGAAGGAGCACTTTTCCTTCCCGCTGTACGATGTTTGACACCGATCGTATCTCCCATTATTCGTGGGAACTCCTTGGTTTTGTAGCTGAACAAATTTGGGCCGAACCTTCTTGTAAGTTGGAATTTTACGTTGGTGATGCGTTTTTTGTTTTTTTTTAGTCGTGCAGATGGGAAGGAAGCTGCAAACCCCTCCTCTCTGAGATACAGAACTGGGCAGTTGCTGCACATCTTAGCAAAACAGGAAATTTCATGTTTCCTCTGCCGCTTTTAGCAACAGCTTGCATCACACTACTTCTGCATATCTTCACACACACACCAACACACACGCTTACAAAGTCCCACAAGAACGCGGCCACCGTTTTTGCATGGCGGTATTAGAATTAGGGGCCTGGTTTGGAACCGCACCTCGCTAAACACAACACGGCAAAAACCTGCAGGGTTTGGGCGCCGAAGGGCTAAACGACAGCCGAAATCTGTCAGTGAAGCTGAAACCGAGCCGTTAAAGCTGAAAGAAATGCAACACCAGCTGAAAGCTAAAAGATGCAACATGCTAGCAAGAACCTAAAATAGGGAAAATGCTAGCTAAAAGCAGGGAAACACTAACCGAAAGCTAACAGTAGCTAAAGACTACTTGGAAGGTAAAAAGGTTAGCACAAATTTAAAGTAGTAAAGGGCTAGCTAAAAGCTAAAGTAGCAAAACAGTAGCTAAGAGTAAATGTAGCAAGATGCTAACTAAAAGTACCAAAAGACTACCTCGAAGTTAAAAGCAGCAAAATGCTAGCTAAAAGCAGAAAGACTTTAACCAAAAGCTAAAATTAGCCAAAGGCTAGCCTAATGATGTTAGTAGCAAAAGGCTACCTAGAAGCAAAAAGTAACAAAAAGTTAGCTGAAATTTAAATTGGTAAAGGGGCTAGCTAAAACCTAAGAGAAGCAATATGCTAGCTAAAAGAAGCAAAACACCACAAGCTAGTAGGAGCAAAATGTTAGCTAAAAGTAGCCAAGAGTCGGCTTATAGCTGTTAGTAGCGAAAGACTACCTAGTAGCTAAAACCTAAAGTAAGCAAAAAGCTAGGATCCAAAAGTCAGCTTCATCTTCTGAATCAGCTGAATGTTTTCATAAATTAATGGTTAAATTACACAAACTGAATTAATATCCACGCAGACATTTTAAAAGTCAGCTGAATTTATTTTCGACACACGCTTGGCTACATTTCTAAATAACGTATCAAGCAAAACGTTGCCCTGGATTTATAAAGTGTCAGTAAGAAGTGGGCTTTAAATATTTCTTTTTGATGGATTTCTGTAGCATTCTGGGCTTGAAGGTGAGGAAAACAACAATGGAGACTCCAACAAAGAACAAGCAGACCGGTACAAGAAGGAGAATGTACCACAGGACAGATTCGCCTTCGAAACACAAAAACCGGTGTGAGTCCAACGCTCTGTGGGTCGTATGGAAGAGATCCTCGCACAGGATCTCTGCCTGACCCGCCATATTGACCGCGCTCGTTTGAAAGGTCTTGAACCATTCTGTTTGGCAGCAGTCGAACGGATTTCCTGTGAGGAAAACCGTCTGAAGCGTCAAGGCTAACGTGTCCGCCTGTCCACTGGGGATCGTGGACAGCTCGTTGTCTCTCAGGTCCAGAACTTCCAGAACTTCAATGTTCAGAATCGAGGAGGGGATATGAAGAAGAGAGTTTCTCGAGAGGTTTAAAGACCTCAGGCTTTGGAAAGGGGAGAATTCGAGGTCTTTTACTTGAGTGTTTCCCAAGCCTAGATGTTGCAGCGTCCCTCCTAAACTTTGTAATGAATCTTGGACAACAAGTCCAGGGTTATCGGACAGTTCCAGGTGTGTCAGGGACAACCCTGTGAAGGCAGATGCTGGAATGCTTTCCAGGTTGCACCCTTTAAGGTAAAGCTGTCTGAGGGACATGATGTTGCTCCAGTCAACACAAGCTGAGAAGCTGGGCGCTCCAACCTTCGCCTCCTCCGGACGGCAGATGTTGACGCTGTTGTAGCTGAGATCCACCGACTGGATCTTTGGCAACGAAGAAAATAATCCGTAAGGCAGCTCCTTCAGGCTGTTCAGGCTCAGGTTGAAGTAAGTCAAGTTGTCCAGATTAGTGAGCGCACCATCGTCCGCTAAAACCTGCTTCAGCCTGTTGTTGCTGATGTCCAGCTCGTACAAGCTGCCGGAGAACCGTTCCGACGTAAAGTTTAGAGTCTTCAAGCAGTTCGTGCCGACGTGAAGCCTGGACAGGGAAGACATTTTCCCGATGAACCCACGAGGGAAATAATCCACCTGGTTGTACCTCAGGTCCAAAATCTCCACCGCAGAGATGTCCCCGTGAAGGCTGTCGTCCCACAGCTGAGCGGACACGTTGCTCACGTGTTTCTTCAGGTTGTAGAACTCAACGGTCGAGGACGAGTTCGGGAACGTGGCGTTGTCCGCAAAGTGCTCGTAGAATCTCACGATGTTGTGGGACAGGTAAAGGTTCTGTAAGTTACTCCGTTTGGGCAGGAAGGGGAAGAACAGGAGCTTGTTGTGTGACAGATCGAGCGTCTCCAGCTGGAACGTCTCATTTAGGTCCTGCCTGGCGATGAACCACTCGACGGCGTTGTGGCTGACGTTGAGGACAAGCAGCTGAGTCATGTGGAAGTCTATCAGGCAGGGCAGGTAGTTGAAGGCCAGGTTGAGCCGCCGGAGCTTCAGGTTGCCGTCGAAGGCGCCGTCCATTTCGAACATGATGTTCCTGGACAGGTCCAGGTCTTTGAGCTGGTGGAGATCCCTGAACGAGGTCTCGTCCAGCCGCATCAAAAGGTTTCCAGAAAGATTCAGGTACTCCAGGGACGTCAGGTTTTCAAGAAGAGTAGAAGCCATCTCATCGTTCAGCTTATTCCCAGAAAGATCCAAAACTTGAAGCCGAGGTACCTTTCTTAATGCCAGGCTGCTTTCTTGGTAGCCGATGTTGAGGTTGTTATTCGGGAGGTTTAGGCTCTCTAACAGTCTCGAAGCTTGAAAAACGTTCGACTCTAGTTTCTCCAGACCACTGCAAGCTAAGCTCAGGGTGTTTAGTGACGGGTAGAGCAGAAGAGAGTCGTCCTGTAGTGTTTTAATGTGATTGTAGTTCAGCTGAAGCTCCTCTAAGCTGCCCGGCAGTCCCACAGGCACCGACGACAGCTTCCGGTTACTGCAGTGAGCTGTTTGTTGTTCCTGCCATGGGGAAAAACAGAAAATACGAGAGGAACATAAGTCTTTGTGTTGGCGACAGAACCATGCTGCAAAATTTATAGACGACACGACGACCAAATCTTTGAGTATTAAACAGTCCCTCCAGGATTTCACGGGCATTTTTTGTGATTGTTGCGGCTAAAATGCCTGATTTTGCGGGGCATTTTCCTAAAAGTTGCGATAAAAAGTTGCAATTTTTTTTTTCTAAAATCGATAAAAAAAACATAACTTTCAATATATAAACCAAAAATACTTCCTAGTTTTGTAAGATAATTACAAACAAACATTGACATTCTTTATTTGAGAACTTTGATAGCTTCTAAACTGACATTCATGAGCATTTCTGGATTGTCCCTGGTCTGCAGCTCTCCTCACATGTTTTGCAGACACAAAGTGTTTGTCGATGCGTTTATGTTCCATGATTACACT
>NC_051450.1:21464316-21477400 GCF_001649575.2 Kryptolebias marmoratus | reverse complement strand
GCTGGGGAGGAAACTGGTTTGCTGAAATCTTTGTGGGCAAATGTGAAGCATTAGCGCACATTTTGGCTTCGGTCGCTGCTCCTGCACGCTCCCGGCATTCTGATGTTAACAGGAAGTGACGTCACGTGTCTTCTTCCTGAGTTATTTGGGCGTATTTTGTATTCCACGCTACACAAACCCACAAAGAAGAGACTAGACCGCAGAAACGGTGGCGAATCACTTCAGAAACAATAAATATTGGGTTAAAGTTGCGGGAAAGTTGCGGTGTTTTGGGCAAAGTTGGAAAAAGTTGTGATTTTGCGGGGTTTGCTTGATTTTGCATTAATAGTTGTGATCGCAACATCGCAAAATCCTGGAGGCTCTGATTAAAGGGTCACAACAAGTCCAGATTACACCTGGTTCAGGAATACAGATCTTTTGTTGGTATGAGTGCTGGTTTGTGCTCATAGTTTCTAAATCTGACACAAATAGCCTTTGTGTGGCTGAAATACAGAGTTCTTCTTCCCAGAAATGAGTTTAAAAAAACTTATTATAATTCTTCGGCTTCTTGCTGTAAGAGTCCGCCTGCTGAGGCCGTTTCTGTTTGTGGGTAAATGTAGGTTTATTTGTCGAACGCCGCGGGAAGAAGGAAGGCGTCTTACCAGCGAGCACGGGCTGTGCTGAGGGTGGCCCGAAGCTGGCGTCAGGATCGTCCACACGGGCAACAAGCAGAACAGGAGAGGAGTGAGCCCGCGGGCCGGCATCTTCTCATCCTCGCTGTTCGGAAACAGGACAGGAACGCACGTTTTCACTTTCTGTGTGCATGCAGTTTAGCTTTAAAAACACACAAAAAAATGCTGAATTTGTCTTTGGCAGATAATGACAGATGGCTGAACTTCCTCATAAAGAATGTACCAAAAGCGCTGCTGAATTTGTATTTTTCACATCTTCCTGGTTCAAATTAACCTTTTTTTAAAGCTGCAAACAATTATTTTGGACAGATGGGCTCAGACAATTTAGCTTTGGTCATATTTAGCTGTTTCTGCTAATGCCATCGAGGAAGATTCACTGACCGAACATTTACTGAACATTTACCGAACATTTACCGAACATTTACCGGACATTTACCGAACATTTACTGAACATTTACCGAACATTTACCGAACATTTACCGGACATTTACCGAACATTTACTGAACATTTACCGAACATTTACCGAACATTTACCGGACATTTACCGAACATTTACTGAACATTTACTGGTAATTTACAGAACATTTACGGGACATTTACCAGACATTTACCGGACATTTACCGGACATTTACCGGACATTTACCGAACATTTACTGAACATTTACTGGTAATTTACAGAACATTTACGGGACATTTACCAGACATTTACCGGACATTTACCGAACATTTACTGAACATTTACCGAACATTTATTGAACATTTACCGGACATTTACCGAACATTTACCGGACATTTACTGAACATTTACCGAACATTTACCGAACATTTACTGGTAATTTACCGAACATTTATGGGACATTTACCGAACATTTACCAAACATTTATCGGACATTTACCGAACATTTACTGGTAATTTACCGAACATTTACGGGACATTTACCGGACATTTACCGAACATTTACCGGACATTTACCGAACATTTACCGGACATTTACCGAACATTTACCAAACATTTATCGGACATTTACCGAACATTTACTGGTAATTTACCGAACATTTACGGGACATTTACTGAACATTTACCAGACATTTACCAGACATTTGCCAGACATTTACCGGACATTTACCGAACATTTACTGAACATTTACCGGACATTTATTGAACATTTACTGGACACTTACCGAACATTTACCGGACATTTACTGAACATTTACCAGACATTTGCCAGACATTTACCGAACATTTACCGGACATTTACTGAACATTTACCGGACATTTACTGAACATTTACCGGACATTTACCGAACATTTACCGAACATTTACTGAACATTTACCGGACATTTATTGAACAATTTACTGGACATTTACTGAACATTTATTGAACAATTACTGGACATTTACCGAACATTTACTGAACATTTACCGGACATTTACCGGACAGGCACGTACGGATCCGAGTTAGAGGAGTTGGGAATCGGGGTTAAGTTTAGCTGTTTTTACTTATAATTCTAGCTAATGTTTTGCTTATTTTAGCTAGCATTTTGCTACAGTAGGTGGTGCTTTTAGCTTTTAGTCAGCCAAAAGCAGCAGAAGGCCTCTCTTAGCTTGCGCTTTGCTAGTTTTAGCTTTTAGCTCTGGTGTTAATCCAGTTTAACCAGCAGAAAGCAGCTGAAACGGCTCTGATGAGACAAAAACCATAGTTTCAGCTGTTTCAGATTAACACCGGCTCTTTGTCAGCTCAATGAGGAGTTCGTGTTTTTAGTTTTAATCGGGACGATTCTTCATTTAGAGGAACATTTCAACGCCTGGAGTCTCTGAGTGTTCATGTGGTTTCTTCCAAATTAAACTTATTGTTTTATTGGTTCATCTGACTGAAATGGCTGAAATTGTTTTTTTTTTGTCTCTGGGAACCAAAGCGACCCGGTTCCTTCACGTTTTAACATGCTGGGCTTCTCTAGATTCAAATTTCTGGACTTCTTCGTTGATTTTTTGGCCGTTCTGGAAATGTAAAAACAAACATGAACACAACAACAACCAAAATATTTAAAGTAAATTTTATAATTGTCATGAAAACGCAGGGAGCAGATTCTTTTTCTGCTTATTTCTCTTTTCTTTTATTGTTTTTATTTTTTCTGAATCTCTCAGATTCAGATCCTTCCTCGGCTCGTCTTCAGTGACTTTATATTTGTTCAGAATAAAACCAGAACACGAAGGTTCCTCCCCAGCTTAATGCGGACGTATTTACATAAACTGACAGTAATTTCCCTTTTGTTCCCCCCAGTCGAATCTTTTACCACCTCTTTGTTTTTATTTCGTCACTAAAGTTTTCTCAAACTGGGATAAAACTGTAGAAATAAGGATAATTTCTTTCCTATTATGGCTCAAAACTTAACATTTCAACAAATATAACGTTCACTATAAGGGCGCCTTATAAAGGGTTTATTAATGCTTAATAAGTCGGTTATTCATGAGTTTATAAACACTTTATGAGCATTAATGAAGCGAAGTTCGTACGTTAAAGCAGGTGAGAAACAAGTCCCGTTTTATCAAGCTTAATTAAAATTCACCTGAGCAAACGTCCATAATATATATATATATATTTAAATGACCTTTTCCTGACAGCCATGTTGGTTTTCTTTAAGGTTTGTATCTCTGGGCGCGGGCAGTGAAACTACGAAGGGCCAGAATCTCGACCCAAAGCGAGTTTTCGATTAAAAACACCTGAAGCGAGTTACTTATTGTAACCCGCGTAAAATAAATTTCCATCATTTAGGACAATACGTGCAAATGTAAAATACAGATATATAGTCTAGATAATAATCTAATTTTACTATAATCTGACAGCCGACGTGGGTCCATGAAAGACTCGATCTGGGTCTGGATTTGCAGTCCGGACCCAGATTAAGTCTTTTTGTTGTTGTTGTGTTTGGACTCATAATAAAAGCTGCATTAATAACCATTTGTTAGTCAACATGCCTCAAAGCGTGTCGTTCATGAAAGCCCAACAGGTTAAAGTTCAGCCCGGCTCGGCGTACTCACGCTGGTGGTTAGATGTGGATTTCCCAAGCCACCGACGGTTGATCCCCTGACCATATCGCAGTCGCAGGAATGCTCGCCGTGCATGCGACGCTCGGCTGCATCGCTCGGTGCCGACTGCCCCTTTCTCTTTCTTTCTTTCTGTTTTTTTTTTTTTCTCAGCTCCTCACAGAAGCAGGCAGGCAAACGGAAGCCGGGTCACATGGACAAGCTGCAATCACACCGAGGTTCTCAGGCTCAACGGCTGACAGCCACCAGGACCGTGCACGTTTCGCCCTTTTTTTTTTTGCTTTTTCAACATCATGCTAATTTTGTTTGTTATCCACAGAACCGAAGGCTGCCAGCTCGACTGCCACCACAAAAACCCAACGAGAACACACCCTTCACACCCTCCGCTCGTTCTGATCAGTCAACCTACGAGAGAGGAAACCACTCAACACACACACGCCCTTCCTGCCTGTTCGGCCTTTCGCAGCAGCAGACGTGCACACATAAACACACACCGCCGCGTCCTCACAAAGAAGGCAGGGGACCAAGAAGACTGAAAAACCGAAGGAATGCATATCGCCCGCCGCCTTTTATGCCCGTATTTACCTTTAAACTACGATCAACTCATGATTAAATATTCAAACCCTCTAAATGATGATCTGTTAGTGCTCAAAGTCCACATTAGGGATGACTCTCAGCTATTACCACGCCAAGCTTCAGCTCAATATCTCTCAAATTGGCTGAGTTACAGCCATTTTACTGTCTGCTACGTTTGATTAGCTCTGGTAGACATCTTGAATCGGGTTGACTCCAAACGTTAATCGGTTGTCGAGGCACATCCAATGATTATTTCCTGAGGGTTTCATTAAAATCCAACCTGTGGTTCACGAGATATTTTGCTAACAGACACACAGGCTTGACACCAAACATTAATGTCAGAGTTTTAAGTAAAAATGGCGTCCCATGTGGAGTGCTTGGAGGATGGTTTTTGAATGAGTCTCAGCTACTACCGCACCAAATTTCAGGTTAAAAGCTGTAAAACTGACTGAGCTGTAGTCATTTTTGTGTTTGCTAAGATCAGTTGGCTGTGGCGGCCATCTTTGATCCGATTAACTCCTAATGTTAATCAGTTGTAGAGGTACATTCAATGATTATTTCCTGAAAGATTTATTAAAATCCAACCTGTGGTTTGTTAGATATTTTGCTAACAGACACAACAGATATGGGCTCTTACATGAATTACAATAATATAACAAAATGGCTGCTTAAGGAGCTCATTTTAGCGCGTTCTGTTCTTGGTTTTGCTCCGTTTGTTGCTCATTAATGTCCGGTTCTTCGCCGGACGTTAAATGTAATGTAATGGGTGCCAGAATGGGGAATTGGGAATCAGGAAGTGGCGTTTCTGTCCTTGGAGGGCTTGTTTGTTAGTGATTCCTTCCTGTTTTCACACAGGATATCTTCTGCTCTCGGTTCTTATTCTAATAAAAGATTTAGGTGCCATCTTGGCTTTCTGAAGTGTGACGCTTTAAAGACAAACTTCTAGCTACACTTTTTGCTACTTTTAGCTCTTGCTCTACTTCTTTTAGCATCTAGCTAACAATTTTCTGCAATTACAGAGTGTTTGGCTGCTTTTAGCTTCTAACTAGATTTTATTTCTTTTAGCTAGCATATTGCTACTTTTATCAGCCTTTTACTACCTTAGCATTTAGCTTGTCTTTTGCTACTATTTTCTTTTAGCCTTTTTTGTTAGCCTTTCTGAAATTAAGCTAGCCTTTTAATACTTTTAGCTAGTGTTTTGATACAGTTTGATATTTTCAGCTAAAAAAATTGACAACACTTTTTTTTTAGTTAGCATTTGTACTTGTAGCTTACCTTTTGTCACTCTAAGCTCCTAGCTAGCCTTCTGATATTTTCAACTAGCCTTTGCTACCTTTAGCTTTTAGCTGGCCTTTTTGCTACCTTTGGCTTTTATTGAGCATTTTGTTTCTTTTAGCTTTTATGTTTTAGTTAGCGTTTGTACTTGTAGCTAACTATTTGTTACTTTTAGCTCCTAGCTAGCCTTCTGATATTTTCAACTAGCTTTTGTGATCTTTAAGCTAGTATTTTTTTTTTTTTTTGATTTCAGGTTTTAGTTAGCATGTTGTTAAATTTAGCTCCTAGCTAGCCTTCTAATATTTCAACTAACCATTGCTACTTTTAGCTTTTAGCTGGCCTTTTTGCTACCTTTGGCTTTTATTGAGCATTTTGTTTCTTTTATCTTTTAGGTTTTAGTTACTGTTTGTACTTGTAGCTAACTATTTGTTACTTTTAGCTCCTAGCTAGCCTTCTGATATTTTCAACTAGCCTTTGCTACCTTTGGCCTGTTTTCAGTCACTTCGGCTGTTTTTCGTAAGTAAACAAACACGAAGTTTAGACACAATAACTACCGATATTAGAGAATCATCGTGTGGATTTTGATTCTTACTTTAATAATTTGTTTATTTGACCGATTCGTGACTTTGGGCTGAGGTCATTCAAACCCGAATATTTCCAATAAATTTGTCATTTTTTGCTTTATATGGTTGTTTTGGCAGAAATATGATGAAATCCCAGAATTCTATGTAAATAATGTGATGTGAAACTGGTTTAGAAACACCTTCAGACGCCGACCGGACGTTAGCCGACCGTAACCTCCCCACGATGTCCGAAATGTCAGAGGCGGAGCTTATCGGCTGATTAATCAGCAGCCGAATTAGGATTCTGCTGAAGTCTATTTCTGAACGCTGAGAGGAGGGAGGGCGTGAGCAGAAAGGCAGCTTTAAAAAACAAAAACATGAATCTGATGTGGTTTCTCCACGACTCAAACTTGGTGCCGAAAATTAAAAACGGCACAAAAACAGTTTATTAGCCCAGTTTGTCCTTGAAATAAAGCCTTAAAATGTGTTTAAGTAAAGCAGTTTTATAGTTATTAGTTGTTTTTACCACATAAAACAACATTTACTGGAATTAAAGTGTATGGGTCACGATCTCAAACATTAAAATTACCCCGTGGAATTTATTTTTATCCTTAAATGTGAAATAAAAATCAGCCGAAGCCGAACTCACAGAGCTGTAGTTTAATCTGAGGAGGAAGCAGCCTCTAGTGGACATGAACGTGAAATGTCAGAACGGCTTCAGTAGCAGGTGATCTATGGTTGTAACTATTTACTGTTTAGTCCCAAAAGAATCCCTTCACACTGATTTAAACTTGAGTGAAATCCATGGGGATTAACCCAATGTTGTAAGGACAGATGTTGGACAGAAGGCCCGGCTCTCGGTCTCCGTTGAGGTCAGGACTCTCTGCAGGTCGGTCCGGTTCTCCTGCACCAAACTCGCCTCGTGGACCTTGCTTTGTGCCACGTTGGAACAGGAAGTGGACGTCTCCAAACTGTTCCCGTAAAGCCGGGAGCGTGGAGTTGTCCAAAACGTCTCGGTTTGCTGAAGCATTAGGAGTTCCTTTCTCTGGAACGAAGCAGAACAAGCCCGCACCATGATCCTCCCTCCATCAAACTTTACGCTCGGCTGAAAGCGGTCAGACAAGAACCGTCCTCCTGGCAGCAGCCGAACCCAGACTGGTCCAGAGAAGCGTGGTCCGTCCATCCAGAGACATGTCCTGTCTCCGACCCTTTGGTGATGGAAGGCTTGGACGCAGCTCCATGGAAACCCATACCATGAAGCTCCCTACGCTGTGCTCCTGAGCTGATCTGAAGTCCACAGGAAGTCTGGAGCTGTTGACCCTGCAGGACGTCGGTGACCTCTGAGCCCACTCCGTGGTTGTACGAGTTCCTGTCGTTCCCCACTCCTCCACCAACAGCTGATTGTGGAATATTTAGTAACGAGGAAATTTCCCGACTGGACTTATTGCTCAGGTGGCGTCCCATCCGACCATGCTGGAATTCACTGACCCATTCTTTCACAGATGGTTGTAGAATCAGCCTGCATGCCTGGGTGCTTAATTTTATACACCTGTGGCCATGACAGGGATCAGAACACCTGAATTATATGATTTGGATGCAATTTTTAAGCCTAACCAAGTCGTTTTCCTCTGGAAACGTTCTAAAACCGTATCGGTCTGAGGGACATTATATTTACGTTTTGCTTTGTATACATTGACTGCGTACCCATGTTTTAGAATTGTGCACCCAAGTATCTGCTGTAAAACGGCACCGTTTGACATAGCTCAGGATAAACTTTTTTTATGTTTGAATTCGTAAGGAGTACCTTTAAAGCTAAACATGCTATTGCTAATTATTTCAGGTCGTTTCATGACCCACGCTGGGGTCAACGTCGCTAACGAACCGTGACACGAAGACCACACGCACGACATTTACAAACTTTACTCCTCTAGTGGCACCATGAACTTTATTTTCAGGACCATACAGTATCTACAGTATAGTACCAGAGATAAAATCACTGAATAAATAACGTGTAATACTACAGTAGCACAATAAAAAGGACACCATTTGCACCATTATTGGATGGGTTCTTTAAAAGTTCATGCAGATGACACTGTCCTCCACGTTTATATTAAAGTGTAACAATGATTTGGCATGAATTCATTACAATCCAATCATTGATTATAGTTAAACTTAAAAATCCACATAACTTAGACATCAAACAGCTTCTGATGAGTCCTGTTCCATTTAAAGTGTTTGCCGTGGTTTAGAGTCGTTTGGGTAGCTGTTCTCCACTGTTAGCCTTAATTGTGTCAAATAAAATCACCAATCTGTAAAAGTGTTGGTGATGATAAGTCTACCGGAGGTTTCGTGCTCTCCGAGTTCACGCTGAGCCGAAGAAGAGACGCCAACAGTCCTTTTAATTAAAAAAACAAAACAAAAAGTCTTTTGTGTTTGGAAGAAGCAGAAGCACTCGACGTCCGTAGCCTTTAAACGTCCGGCGGAACCCCGGGGACCTCGGAGATCTGCCTTCAACCATCCAGGGGTTTCCCCAGGTACACCATGGTGACCTCCGTGTTGCCGTAGACGGCGGAGACGGCGGGGAACAAGCAGACCTTGGGCAGTCCGCGAAACGCTACTCCGAGGAACTCGAACCCCCTCTCGAAGGCCAGAGTCTTGTCGTCCATGTCTAAAATCACCCGTATCCTTTCCCCGATCTGCAGACGACAAGAATAAAGTTAAAAACCATGTTTGAAGTGTCGCCAAATTCAACCCCTCTGGGTTTACCTACAGCCTGGTGAAGGTCAACCTGGTGACCTGAGCTGCCACGTGGTTTCTGACAGACTCAGCTTTGTTTACATTGAGTGCAGACCCGCATTTTAGAATTGAACATCAGTAAATCTGGAAAACTACCGGAGTAAAACTCTTTCAAACTGCAACAATTGATAAAGTTCAGGATAACCTTTGATTTACATCAGTTTCATATTTTCCCATGAATACCTTCGAACAAACACAAAGGGACATTGTGTTCAGGACACGCGTGTCATGGAGCCATGACTCTGACCTGGTATTTGGGTGCGTTGTTGCATTGTGGGAAATTCCCGTTGACCTCCCCGTTGTGAAGCAGGTTGTTGTCGACCAGGTTCCAGCCCCAGCTCTGGTCGTCGCTGCCCAGCAGGGCCACGTAGCCCTGGCACTGCATGGACGCCCTCTTCGTGGCGATGCCTATGACCGCCACGGTGCCGAGGGGCCCCTCCCACCAGATCTCCCAGGCGTGCCGGCCCTCCGTGAAGCCGATCTTGCCCCGCGCGCCGTCCGTGCTCTGGGCGATGGGGTTGCGGTGCAGGGTGAAGCCGTTCTTCTTCACGTAGACGTTGCGGGAGCAGTCGTGGGAGCTCAGGGCGTGTTGGTAGGCCTTGATCTGCAGAGGACGGCGGGATATCCATCACACTTAGAAAGATTTATAGCCAGAACCGCTGGATAACTTTTACAGCTAACTGATCTAAATGGCTCTAGTTTAGGTCCATTTAAACATACTGAGTTAAGTATGTTTAAATGTACCTATGTGTTGGTAGCGACACATGCCGAGGATAATGTCATTTACAAGGTTCGACCAAAATGGCTGCAACTTTCTCATTATTAGATGATTTTACTCTGACATGAAAGGTGGCGGGCGATGTGCACTCCCTTTAAGAAATGCTAGGCCTTTAATTTTAATCCTTAATCATCTGTTTTCCCAGAATAAATGCAAACTGTGGTGCAGTGATAAACAATAACAGCAGAGGACAACTACATGTGCAGAACAAGAGAAATATCTTCTGGCTGTCAGCTGCAGGGTTGATCATTTGCCTTTTTTAGGAGCTTGCACAACAATACATAATGCAGGTCCTGGTTTTTCACATTGCTGCCATTCCTGCGCCTCAGCAGACCTACTTTGCCCCTGTAGGAAGGCAGGTTGCACAGGATATCGGAGCGCAGAGCCTCGTCGCTCAGGCTCCGGCTGCAGAGGCTGCGCCACACCTCGCTGTTCTCGTCCGCCAGGATGTTGTTCCAGTGCCAGCACACCAGCGAGCACCGCATCAGGTCGTCCAGCTCCAGGTAGGTGAAGACGTGCTCCAGCACCCGGGCCGGCAGCCTCCCGGCCACGCCTGAGCCCCCGTAGGAAGAGCCGGCGGAGCTGCAGCCGGCCGCCGCCGCCGCCGCTGCGCCCAAGCAGGGGGAACCTCCTCCTCCTCCGGCCGCTGCGCCAGACATCGTGCTGCCTCCCCACGCCGACCGACGACACCGGCCGAGCGAATACTTTCCCCTTACGACCGAGGATGGCTCCTAATATAACCCGGATAGCGTCATTTTCCCCGTGAATGCGCCCACAGGTCGCGCTCGAACCATAACAGTATGGACCCGAGTCTTCCCAGTTCAATGGCTGAATGGAAGCGATGCGTCAAGGACCTGAAAGAGCAAACAAAACCCTGTGACGGTTTTACCCCAAATCACTTTAACATTAAATTATAACCATATTAAATAAAATATACTTTACGTACCCTTGACATAACCAGTTGTTGGTGATCTATCGGATAAAAGAAAGCCGGAAGTCTCGGTGTGTTTTTTTACACCCCTGTCAGGACCTCGAAGCAGCCGTAATGAGCTCATAGGGTCCGCTCCTTACCGTTCCGCCGGCGTCTACAGGTGAAGTCCGGCGACGAGGGAGGAGTCAATCTCTCGACCGGAGAGGAGAGGGTTCTGTCGGCGGAAGGAGGTGTCGCCTTAAAACTGGATCGATTTCACTTTTTTATTATTGTTATAAGTTTAGCTAAAAGTAAAACTAGAACAGGAATAGCCGCCTTAATCGATGACGCCGTTACGTGCGCCGGCGGTTAAATGATGCGTTACTTTTTTTTGGCTACGTAACGAACTGAAAGCATAGACATAAACAATTTATGATTAAAAATTACATCATTGCAGTTTTTATAATATTAATTCTGACATAAACACGCTGATTCCGCATACTTTTCCTGTTTATTTTGTTCTGTATATATTTTACTCAGTAATACACAGAACTTCAAAGACAAAGACATTTAGCTTTTAGCTAGTCTTTTTCTGTTTGTATCTGTTAGCCACTGCTGTGCTGCTTTTTTAACTAGCCTGTTGCTACTTTTAGCTTTTATCTATCCTTTCAGCTAATTAAGCTTTCAGCTACAATTGCATTGCTAGCCTTTTGCTGTTCTTCTTTTAGCCATTGTTCTGCTACTTTTGTAATTAGCCTTTAAATTTGAGCTTTTAGCTACTTTTCTACTACTTTTAGCTAGCATTTGCTGTGTTTAGCTTCTAGTTAGCAGTTTGATACTTTCGGCTTTTATTTACACTTTTAGCTGATTTAGCTTTAAGCTAGGATTTTATTGCTTCTAGCTAGCATTTTGCTGTTTTTTGCATTTAGCTCCCCTTTAGCTACTTTAGTCTTTAGCTGGCCTTTTGTTAATATAGGCAAATGTTTTGTTACTGTTAGCTTTTGGCTAATGTTTCAGCCTTGCTGGGTTTTCACAAAAAAAAAACCTGGTTAAAAATAATTATACAATAATAATATATTAAATAATAATTGACGCGTAGACCTTTACTTTTCTTCCTAATCGCGTTTGGTTGGATAAAAAAAGTAAATAAATGTTTGTTTATTTTGTTAGGATTAAAAATAAATAGTATAAATAAAAAAAACGAAGCGTTTTGTTGTGCCGTGGAGATCACGTGACGCGACCCGGAAGTGACGCGCGGTGCTCAAAAGAGTTAAGCATCTGGGAACAAAAACAGCAGCTAGCTTCATCTGGTTTTACCGTCAGAGAGGACGAACACTCGGTGAAAACGGTGATCGGTGAGTTGTCGCGGATTCCGGACCGAACCGGTCAGGTCTGCCGGGATGTCGGGACGGGCGTCACTGCAGCAGCAGCGGCCTGTTGGAAAAGCCCGTCCCGTCATCTGCGCGCGCTGTCCCGGGGAAGACAGAGAGACGGGGGACGCTTCGGCGGCTCCTGCGCGGTCACCCGGGCCGCGGTCCGGTCAGCCTGACCGTCCGTGCCGTGACGGCAGCGGTCCGGTCCGGACAGCCGCAGCTGGCGCAGCTCCTGAAGCTAAGCTAAGCTAAGCTAAGCTCTCAGAAAACACCTTAATGCCGCTAGAACCCGTTCACAAACACGGAGCCGCTTCTTTACCGGGACGGTTTATTCGGATCGAAGCAGCGGTGAAATTATCCCGTTTTTACCCTAAAAACTTCGGTCTTCCGCTTTGCCTTTCACACACCCGTTAGCTTGAATACATTTTAGCCTGTAAGTGTAGTTTGTCGCCGTTTTGTCTTTTTGTTTCTTTAAAAAGCCCATTTTTTAGTGATGTCATGGTGCTGTTCGGCGTGGCGCCGCCAGATGGCAGCACCGAGCCGAGGCTCACCTGGAGCAGCCACACTTGAAAAAAATCAAAGAAAGACAGTGAGGTTGCTCTAATATCCTGGATTTTAACATATTCATGTCTAATACATTGTCTGGAAGTTAAAAAACCTGGAAAAACTTTGGTTTTATTCACGGTACAGTCAAATTACTGTGAACTACATACAGCTGTCCGCCGATTTTTGAAAACCTTCTAGTTTGGGGGATTGTTTTTAATTAATTTTGGTGCTTAAATATGATTGTAAACACCAAAAAGATAAGTCAGGTTTGTAGCATCACTACGAAAACAGTAGAGATGAATTGATTAATCGGCCGATTCCAACCACTTTTTTTTATCCGCCATTATATGTTTTTGGCTATGCTAGTTTTTCTATGAGTTGAAATACACGTCAACCAGGTATTGTTGTTTTGGTAAATGAAAAGTGGCCCCACTCCCATAGATGTTAAAGTATTCATATTTTTAATCTGCTGTTTGGACAATAAGGTTGTTTCTTTTAAAAAACATATTAATAGTTGGGTTTTCTTCCTTTGGGGGGGGGGGGGGGG
>NC_051450.1:21451982-21464257 GCF_001649575.2 Kryptolebias marmoratus | reverse complement strand
GGGGGGGGGGGGGGGGGGTGCTCGCTGTGCTCAGATTCGACCAGTGTTGGTTTATTTATCCTTCCGAATGTCCAAATTCGTCCCAATTAATCAGCTGTTCTGATGAAATGTTCCAGGTTCGAGTCGGGACCTCTTTGTTTTTATTTTTGTGTTGTTTTTTATTTACCCGAACAGGTCAGAGTCTTGTATGTTTGGTTGAGTTGAAATAAAACGATCTTCCATTTTCCATCCCAGCAGCTACAAGCGGACGACCAGGATGAATCCCGTGTACAGCCCTGCGCCGGCGGGGGTCCCTTTTACCAACACGAAGGGTTTAAGCTACCCAGGTGAGTTCCTCGCCATCGGCTCGATCAAGAAAACAGAGAAGGCTCTTTTCTTAAATTTGGTCCTTTTCTCTGTTTCTGTTGGGACAGCTGGCTTCCCCGTCGGCTACGCAGCTGCCCCGGCGTACACTCCCAGCATCTACGCAGGCGCGAACCCGGCCTTCGCCAGCGGTAAGAGGCTCGGGCGATGGCGGCAGGATTATAATCTGTGCAGGGGGCCTCTTTTCTGCCACAACCTGGGCTCGAACCGGCAATCTGTAATGACTCAAATCTTCTTTTTCCTCCAGGCTACGCTCCCGGCACTCCTTTCAAGATGTCCTGCTCTCCCAACACGGGGACCGTCCCTCCCTACTCGTCCTCCCCGAACCCGTACCAGGCTGCGGTTTACCCCGTCAGGAGCACCTACGCCCAACAGAGCCCGTACGCCCAGGTGCGTGAGCCCGTCGCCAGCCGCAGGTTCTCCGCTTCCCGCGCTGCGGTTGGCGTGAAAAGTTATCGTCTGTTTGTGTTCCAGGCGTTAATACCGTCGCAGCAGCAAGGCGCCTACTACACGCAGCCGCTGTACGCCGCCCCGCCCCACGTCATCCATCACACCACGGTGGTGCAGCCCAATGGGATGCCTGCGGCCATGTATGCCCCGCCCATCCCTCCCACCCGCCCCAACGGCGTCGCCATGGGGATGGTAGCCGGCACGACCATGGCCATGTCGGCAGGTGAGCCGCTGCCACTCGCCACTTCGTCACATTCATCTCGCGTTTAAAGGGGTTTTTGAACACTTATGAGCAGTCAGTATCTTACCTGCTGCAGATAGAATGAATTTAACTCCGCTGGCGTTCAGACTAGCCGTTAGCTCGTCAGTCATGTCCTGTCAGACTTAAACTCCCATTTCTCCAATGATGTCGTTCTAGTAGTCATCTGCAGCAGGTAAGATGTTAACGAAGACAAAAAGCAGGAGATAAATTAACAACTGATTAAACCAATTAAAAATGGACGCCACAGCTAATTGGCCTTGTACAAAACGAATCAGTCGGTTTTACGGATACCGGCCTGTAATTTGCTGTGGTAGTAGCTGAGAGTCATTCCCAACACACGATGGGAATTTTTGTAAAATGATCCCGTTTAAATCACTGGGGTTTCAGGAATGTTGTCTCTATAATCTACAGAACCTCGCTTTAAATTGTCTGAAATGTCCCTTTTTTTTTTTTTTTCAGGGACTTTGTTGACGAGTCCGTCACCGGCGCCCGTCGCCCCCCACCCAGTGTCGATGTCCGCGTACCGGGCCCCCGGCACCCCCAGCTACAGCTACGTGCCGCCGCAGTGGTGAAGCCGCGTGTGCGTGAGTACCGCGTCCGGATCGGTTCGAGCCCAGAACTGACCCGCCCGGGCTGAACGCTGTTCTTCTTGCCCCCCCCCCCCCAACTGCAGGTCAGGAGGCGGTAGATATGCATTCACACTCGACTCCAGTGTTCCTGGCGGCGACCTGCCCCCCCAGGCGGCGTCTGCGGCCAGCTAGTCTTCTTCCAGCATAATGTGAATCTTCAAAAAAAAAATATAAATATGAATAAATTAAACCTGAATATATAGAATGTGGCCCGTTTGGACAGGGAGGGGGTGAAGAATGGGCCCATCCCTGCTGCGATCCACGCCACCGCCTCACCCCCCCTCCATCCCTGCCAGCATCAGCACCTCCTACAGCCCGCCGCGTATCTCCCATCCAACAGCAAGGCCTCCTCCGGCCTCACTTTGTGTGGACTGTCATGCAGGTTTTTATAGCTCTGAAGTGGTGACAAAAAAGAAAAAAAGGGAGTTCTGTTTTTATTTTTTATTTTATTTTTTTTTTAATTATTCTATTTTGGGGGATACATATGATGTTGAATGCATGTGTGTATATAAGTATATAAATAGATATATGAAGTAATGCTAGCTCAATCTACCTGCTGCGACAGATGCAAAGTCAACACGTGTCCAAAGGAGTAAAAAAATAAATAAAAATAAGAGTAATAATCTGCAATGCTGAATCACCAGTGACCGCGTCATAAATGTGAAAGAAAAGATCTGATCAGACGTCATTATTTTACCTGCTAAGCGAGTTTTATACCTTTCTTTACGCAGCGCAGCGTCTGCATTTTCCCGCCCTTTTTTTTGCATTTTTAGGAAAAACAAAGCAAAACGTGGGGCTTTAACTGACAGCTATTCCTCAACTTAAAGGTACTCGTGGCGAAATATGAAATCAAACTTAAAATAAAAGATGACCCCTAACTTAATTAAACTGTGCAGTTTCGAAGCGTTTACTCCGGTAGTTTTCCAAATATATCGGAATACAATTTGGAAATGCGGGTCTGCGGTCAATGTAAACAAAGCTGAGTCCACAAAAAACAATATGAGAGCTTGACCGACATTACACTTAGTTGGTGTAGGTAAACAAACAGGTCTGGTAATTTCGACCTTTTTCAAGGTAGGTAAACAAACGCATGCGTTAGCTGGTTCCTGGTCACAATTTTTTATTTTGTATTTTAAATTTAAGGACATAAATCGTTGATGTGATGTAAGATCCGTACGATGTTCACAACTTCGCGATGAGTACCTTTTTAACGAGTCTTAAGTGTTTTAATTTTGTTTTTATCACACAATTTAAATTTTTGTTTTATTTTTTCTGAAAGTCTTCTTTTGGCCCAGAAGTGTTCTTGTTGGGGAACCAGCAGAGGAATTCGTTCGAGAATGAATGAAAGGAAACAGTGTTTGAAAGTGTCTTAAAGGGATAGTCTCTGATTTTTTAAAAGTGATTTTCTGTCAGATAGTTATAAATTGTACCTTATCAGCCGTGAGAAAAGAGGATCAGACTTTATCCAGGCTAGGCTAATGGCTAACCAAACGATGGAAAAGGACGCTACGTTAGCTAATATTAAAACTCCAAGCTAAGGTTCCCCAAAATAAGTTTTATCTAGATCCAAACTGCTTGTTAAATTTCACTAAAGTGAACTTAACGTAATTGTGTATTTACGGTAATTTGTTTCAGGCGACGCAGCTTCTTCCGTATTCACGGTAAATCATAGTAGGTGGTGTAGGTTTCCCGATATTTATAGTAATTCGGTTTAGATGCAGCTTTTACAATATTTACGGGAATTCATTCTAGGCAACGCAGCTTTCCCAATGTTTCCGATAATCTGTTTTAGGCGACGCAGCTTTTACGATATTTCCAGTAACCCGTTTTAGGCAACGCAGCTTTTTTAAAATTTCCGGTAAACCGTTTTAGGCAATGCAGTATTTCTGATATTTCCAGTATTTTTTTTAGGCAGCGTAGCTTTCCCGATATTAATGGTAATTAGTTTTAGGCGGGAGCAGCTTCTTCCATATTTACGGTAATTCGATTTAGGTGGTGCGACTTTTCCGGTAATTCTTTTTACGCAGCTCTGCTTCCGTTAAGAAAACTGTAACAAACCAAACAAACTGCCTCATGTGAAAGTGTTGAGGTCCAATATCGCTAATGTACCTTTTTTTTTACGCAAAAACTTGTTTTGTAGAAACAAAAAAAAAATATATAAACATAACTTGTTTAGCTAGCTATTAGTCTAGCCTGGACGAAGACTTCTGCCCTTTCTATCTATTGATGACTATTTGACAGAGCATCGCTTAAAAAAACAACCGGACTATCCGGTTAAAACAGAAATAATGAGAAACGGTGCCATACGGTGTGACGTGTTTAGAGTTTTATACCTGTATGTCACTATAGTCAGTTTGTTCTTGGGTATCTGACACTAAACCCTTAAATCACAAAGTGTGGTTTATGTTGGTTGAACTCCAGTTGTGAATAGCACTACTAAATGAAAGCACTAAGTCAGTACAGTTAGTCTCTTAACCTTTGACCTTTGCTCGCTGTCTTACCTCAAGGCTAACCCACCAACATCACTGTTTCAGACATGCTTTTCTATGTTGCCTCGGTCACCTCAGTTAAATAATCTGTTTTGTAAATGTTATTTTTGTGATTTTGGTTCATGTTTTGTACTCTAAAAAATAAAAAACAAATATGAGGGAAAAAAAATCACTGTTTATTTTGAGTTATTAAATGAAACAAAATTATGTTTTACACTGAAACAGCCTGTTTTCATGTGGTTCACAGCCGAATATGTGTGTGGTATGATTAAATACAGCTGAATTATGAATAATTATCAAAGGCAAAGTGTCTGTTAGAAAAATATCTCATGAACCACTGGCTGTATTTTAATGAAAGTCATTAGATGTACACCAACAACTGATTAACCTTTGGAGTCAAGATGGCTGCCACGGATAACTGACGTTAGCGCACACACAAAAGGCTACAACTCAGTCAGTTTTACACATACCGAGCTAAAATTTGGTGTAATAGTAGCTGAGAGTTATCCCAAACACATGCTCTGAGCGTGACCTGTTGCAGTAACCAGTGAGATGTCAGTTACAGTGTTTGACTGACTACAACGGCGACAATTCCATCATTTCTCGACGTAAAATGATCTTTAAAACGACGCCATATAAGGCTGCGGGCAATATGCACTTCTTTAAGACATGCTAGACTTTTAACTATTAATAGCAATGGGAGAAGTATTAAGGAATTATGTCCAAATAGGGTATTTTTGTAGTGCTAGCTAAACTGCTACAAATGCTAGCTAGCAGCTCATATTTGATACAGCTATATACAGAAAATAAAGTGCTTTGTGAATGAGTGACTAAAGAGAAAAAGAATATTATATGTTAAATGTTTGTGAGCGTAAAAGTAGATTTTTAAAGCTTTTTTTGACCCATCAGTTACTAAGTTTTAAGTTTCTAAGTGTGTTTTACTTGTGACGAACAGAAGATGGCGCCAAAGCTACAGACCTATGACACATTTAGCAAGAAGCAGAAGAATATGTGATTAGAAATCTTTTATTTAAAATAGGAGCTCATTTTTTAAATTTTTTTTTACAAAAAAAAAATGTCTAAACAATTTGTTTTTTATTAATTTTACCCTCCAGATCGCCTGTTCACAGCCGAATCCGGTAGGTGGCGGTAACGGACCTCCCGGTTGGTTTGCTAACGGCCGAAAAAACCACAGAAGAAGAAATAAACTTCCCATCGTGCATTGCGGCGCGCACTTTTTGACAATACCGGGTTAAAATATAAAGAAAAAAACATACTTTTATGAGCAGTTTAGCATTTAAAGTTCAGCATTTTTAGCATTTTATAGAATTATCGAACATTTTCGTGTGAACATTAGCATTTTTCGCTAACGTGAGAGCGTTTGAGATGCTAGTTTATTCGTTGTTTTTGCAGCTTTTCCACAGCGTCCTGCAGGAAGTGCTGAAGCAAAAAAACACCAGAAATATTCATCGTTTGGTGCTTTAATGTGTGTCTAACTTCAGCTGCGTGCTCCGTAAGTGTCACAGCGTACAGAAGATGAGCATTTCAATGTTTTTAGAGGCTAACGAGCGCGCTGACGGGGTAAAACAGGTGTTCTGTGCAGGTGGTGGTAAAGGAGGATGAGCAGTCCAGGAGGGGACAGCAGCGGGACAGAAAGTCCTGCTGGCTCGTTTGAGGACTTATGGAAGCAGCTTAGAGACTGTCACAGAAGCACCCTTCAAGGTGAGCCGACCCACTCCGTTTTAGAACCGTGCAGTGATTTTTTTTTTTGCTCAATTTTGTGTTTTTTCTCTGCAGCACTGGAAGCCAAAGTGAGCAAACTGAAGAAGGACCGCTGTCTGTGAGTTCCTGAACGCGCACGGATGCAATTCTTTGCCCGTGCACGGCGCGTCTTAGTCACGATGTGTTTCCCCGCAGAGACGCGCAGAGGCTGGAGGTGTTTTACAGCCGAAACCAGCAACTCAAGGAGCAGAACATAGCCCTGCGGGACACCATCGGCCTTCTGGAGGACAGGTGGAGACGTGCACTTGGTCCACCGTGATGCTCCCTCTCCTGCCAGCACACCGTGGCTTAGATCTTGACGTATTCGACACTTCGCAGTTAGTCGTTTAGATCTTGTGTCAGACTCAAGATCCGGCCTTTGGTAACGTTCCGTCTGGCCCCAGAGAGAACGTTGACATTTTACTCGATCTGGCCGTCCAATCTCTGTCGGCTCTCGTGAAGTTTTAGTTTCTCATTAAGCTTCGATTTTGAAGCGGATCAGTCTCCCGCCGACCAACTTGAGGCCAGGAAACGACGCCTGGTGTCGGAGTTACAGCGACCCTGCTTTAGTTTATGTCAGTTTTCTTTGTTTTTTAAAGTTTAAATGTTTGTAGCTGGATGATTGGGGCACCTTACAGCTGTTATAATGTGAAATAAATTATAAGAAGGCAAAAAAAGCCTAAAAAGACACATTTTTCTTTCTTTTTAAGGCATATTTTATTTAAATTCTATATATTATGAAACTGGGAGAAGGTATTTGACATGTCTGTCTGAATGATTTGACACATTTCATCTAAACCCAGGGTTGATTTATGTATTTTTTCTATAAATATTGACCCAGATTGGCCCCTTGATTAGCCCCGCCCCTGGTTTAGAGCTTAGCGTGACCTTTAGGTCGTATTAAAATCGGCGTTTCCTGTTTTCAGGCTTCGAGGTGGCGGCTGCGATCGATGTGCCGTCGCAGAAGAGAAGCTGAGAAGCGAGCGGGACCAGAACCTCCAGGTCGTCTCCGAACTGAGTGAGTTTAATGTCTTACCTGCCGTGGACAGGGGCCAATGAGCTGACGGCTAAACGTTAGCGTTTGGCTGTTTTATAACTAGCCTTTAGCTCATCAGTCTCCAAACGGGCTCTTCTGAGAGCTTTAGCTGAGAAACGAGAACGCTGACTCAGATTTATTCAGTTTTTCCTACTTTTTTTTGGTGCTCTAGCTTCTTCTGCTGACTTTGTGATATTTTACCTACTCTTACGTCGTAATGTTCGGTTCATAAAAAACCGACGGCTGCTCTGACTTTTATACTTTTCTAAATATTTACTTTTTTTTTTTTACAGATGCAGATCTTTTCAATATATTGTTTTTCTAGTTTTGTTGTCTTGCACTACTTTTAGCTTTTGCTATTTTTATGTTTTAGCTACTATTGTTACTTTGAGCTTTTAGTTACTATTTTGATAGTTTTATTTTTAGTTAGCCTTTTGCTGCTTTTATCTTCTGATCTGTTCCTTTTTGTTTTTTTAGCTTTTCAGCTTCTTTGGGCAGATCTCCATATTGTCTTGTATTACATTTAGCTTTTAGCTTTAGCTACCATTCTGCTGCTTTTAGCTAGCCTTTTGCTATTTTTATGTTTTAGCTACTATTCAGTTACTTTGAACTTGTAGTTACTATTCTAATAGTTAGCTTTTTGCTGCTTTTAGCTCAGTTAGCCTTTAGGTGCTTTTAGCTCCTTAGTTAGCCTTTTGCTGCATTTAGCTCCTTATTTAGCTTTTAGCTGCTTTTAGCTTCTTCTTAGCTTCTTGCTTTTATCTTTTGGTAGCTTTTTCTTGTTTTTAGCTGCTGTTCTGTTCCCTTGTGTTTTTTAGCTGAAGTCTTGTATTTTTAGCTTTTAGCTGGTGTTTTTGTTTCTTTTAGCTTCTGTTTCAGCTTCTTCGGGCAGATCATCTCTGCACACCACTACAGAATGTCTGAATTATCCCTTTAAAGCTGGAGGACGTTCTGCCTGCGGTTCTGTTTCAGGATGAGTTATTTTCTGTTTTCTGCTCCAGAGAACGAGAGGAACGTCCTGCAGGATGAAAACAGGAAACTCAGAGCTGAGCTCCAGAAGTTAAAAACGTCTCGGTGAGATTTTATTTTTATTTTTAGACGTCTTAAAGGCGTTAAAATGTATTAAAGGTGACGTATCAGCAGCTTGTGTTGTGTGTCAGATCGGAGTCTGAGCAGGAGGACGGCGTCATCCCGGATTCACCCAGAATGCCGAGCTCGTTGCCCGCGGCGAGCAGGCTGAGGAAGCGGAAGCGCGGCGATGGAATCAAACGCGTCCGATACGCGGAGACGCCTCTGCGGCGGCGCAGCAGCTCGCTCCTCCACGGTCGGCTGCTTTGATTTTAACGCCACAGCGTCGTCGTTTTAAAGCTGCAGACTGAACCGATGCGTTCTGTTTCCTTTTTTATAAAGAGCCCGCCGGAGACGCAAAAGATCCTGGGAAAATGGACGTGCTGGTTCCCAACACCTGTGACCTGGAAGCATCGCAGATCCCGAGTACGTCATCGTGACGCCATCCGGGCGCCGTTCCGGTCAAACCGTGATATTAGGAGAATGTGTTACTCTCAGCTGCTACCACATCAGATCAGGAAAACCGACCGACTTGTGTTTGTGCGTCTGCTAACGTCTGATAGCTGTGGCGGCCATCTTGAATCAGGTTTCATCAATGGTAGACGCGTATCTGTCCCACGGTTCTTGAGAACCACATGCATGAGCAGATCTCGGACCCAATACCCAGAAGTCGAAGCCGCAGCGGTACCAGGTTGAGTTTTAAGCCCCACCCCTTCCGTGCAAACAAACAGGACGTTGCCCTTGTTTCAAAATAAAAGCACACATCAGATAATTGTTGATTCCTGTGCTGTCCGTTCAAACATTCAAGCTGAACTGTAATTCGACACTTAAAAGAAAGGTCATGAGCGCGTGCAGCGAAGTGGGCGGGGCTTAAAGCGCCACATCACCAGTGCACAGACTCTGGTTCCAAAAACACAAGATGGCAGCTCCAAAATGGCTGCGTGTGAAGGCATTGTTTTGGCTGAAGACGTCCGTTTCTCCTCAGGAGGCGTGGTCGAAGGCGCGGAGGAGGCGATCGCAGAAACGTGTGGCCTTGAACTTCCTGGTGATCGTCGGAACGTGAGTTCAGCGCCCGACTCCTGACAGGAAGTTCAGAATCCGAGGGCGCTGAATGGTCGTTTCCTGTTTGGTTTGTTCTTTCCACAGAAAACAAAGGCGGCGCCGAGTCAGCAGAGCAGCTCCAGGAGTTCCTGGAAACAGGAAGTTCATTTAAGGTTCGGACCACGTTAGTCCACGCATTTATCTTCCACGTCATTCAAAGCTTCTTCACAGTGTTTGGTTCTCCGCTTGAAGGCCTCACTGCTCCTCCTCCTCCACGCCGATTCCCGGTCCGGACTCCACCTCGGACAGATCCCCGTCTCTCCTCCCGCGGGTCGGACGCCTCTCGGAGGACGGTTCTGCTTGCAGGGCCAAACGGACGGAGGAGGTGCAGAAAGGAAGTGACGCGGGAGTGACGCCCGGACTCGTCGATCCAACCGCCACGTCAAGCTTCAAGGGACCGCTGGAGAGCAAGGTAAGGGACCCGGTTTTATTTAAAGGCTGGAAGTGATCATCACCACAGTTTGTTCAAGTCGTTCGATCTTTTCCAGAGCGAGGCGTCCTGCCGTAAATCGGACGCTTCCGGTGAAAGTCCTGCTTTCAAGAAGCCTTGGAGTAAAGCGGACGGGAGGGACGGGAACGCCGCACACAAACAGCCTGAAGCAGAAAGTGGTCGGCTCTCTGAGACGTTTCAGCACGCCGTTTTAGTTTATGACACTCGTAACGTGACTGTAGCGTCTCTTCGTCTCCCAGCCGACAGGAGGAACGCCGTTGAGGCGGCGTGGAGCGTCGACCCCGCCCTCGCCCTGTCTGCCTTCGAAGGAGACGAGGCACGTCCGCTGTCCCGGCTCACTTCTTCTTCTTCTTCTTCTTCTTCTTCAGTTAAAGTCCGACACAGCAGCAGCGGCTGATTAGTGTCTCCCTGTGGGTTGCAGGAAGTGGACGGACAGCGCCACGTGGACCTGGCAGACACCGACTGCACCTGGGTCAGCCACAGCATGCTGCAGCGTCGACGAGAAGAAGAAGAAGAAGAAGACGGAGGACACGGGACGCCTGGTGAGTACCGTCCCCCTATTGTGGACACCAGTTGTCTAAACTAGACGTTGCACGCAAGAGTTCTCGGACACCAACGAGAACAAAGTTCTGATGATGGTTGAGAACAAGAGAACAAAGTTCTTGCTTCTTGTGAAGCCTCAAGACAAACGTAAGGAATTACGACAGAGTTTAAGACGGGAATCTAGAATGTCACCCAGATGTCCACTTCCTGTTTCTCCCTTTGATCAGTAACCGTTAAAATAAAAAATCGTTCCTGGCTTTACGACTAAAAACAAAAAATGGCGCCAGCTTCACTCTGATTTGTTTGTTCCGAAGGGCTGGGCGGGAAGGCGAACGACAGCCTGGACATGATGTTCGACACAACGGCTTACGGGACGTACAAGTCCTGCAACAGTCTGCGCTTGGACCAGAGCCCGCTGCGTGACGAGGAGGAAGAGGAAGAGGAAGAGGAGGAGGAAGAGGAAGAGGAGGAGCAGCTCAGGGGTATGTGTTTACGTTTCATCATATCTTCAAGCTGAACTGAAATCAAATCAAGATTGTTGTCGTATCATCAGCACACAACACTAAAGGGCAACATAAAGATGGCAGGAGAGAGTTAACGTTGCTAACTGAATGCTAACTCAAAGCTAACCCGATGCTAACTCGAAGCTAACCCGATGCTAACTTGTAAACGTGAGCACGCGTTAGAATTACCCCCAGATCATTGTCATGACATCATCATACAACACTAAAAATCAACATAAAGACAGCAGGAGAGAGAGAGCTAATGTTGCTAACTCAATGCTAACTCAATGCTAACTTAAAGCTAACGATGCTAACCAGAGTAAACTAGCAGCTTCAGACTATTAGACATGGATTGTTTCTATTTTTTCCTCTGAATCCCAAACTGATCTCGGCCTGGAAGCAGCTCAGACCTTTTAGTGACGGCGCGCGTTCACTTCCTGTTTGAAGGAACACTTCCTGTTTCTCGTCTCCTTCTCTGTGGACATGTCCTCCTCTCCATTTGACTTTCTTTTAAAATTAAAAACAGTCGGCAGAAGGTCCTGTTTTTGTGGCGTGACGCCGCAGTGACGAGGGTCGGAGCGGCGCTTCTTTTTGAAGTGGTCCAAATCTGAAGGTTCTGAAGGATCTTTCTGGAAGCCAAAAAATGAATCTCCAGTGGTGTTTTCTGTCCAGTTCGAACAAATAATCCCAACAAACTGAACCGTATTGTACCGACATTCAGAAGTTTTCAGTTTTATCTTTAATCTGTGAATCTCGTTGTTTGTTTCCTCCGAATCAGAACGAGATCCTGGTGAAATCGTTGCATGTTGGAGTAAACCGGGGTGAGAGACGCCACTCCTCGATTCAGTCGTGTTTGAAGATTTCTCGGCTCAGAATGTTTTATTTAAATTTTTTAAATTTCTGCATCAGGCGGCCGGCGTTTAAACACGTGGCGGTGGTTCGTAAGAAGGACGAGAGGCGGAAACTGGAGGGCGCCACCTGCAAGGAGTGCGAGAACGTGAGTCCTCTGAGCGCCGATGTGTCTTTTTAAGAACCCGTTGGAGTAACTGTGCGGTTCTCCGCAGTATTACTCCCACCTGCCTGAGGAGGAGAAGAAGAAGAAGCTGTCTGCCTGCTCCAGGCACCGGTTCCTGTACGTTCCTCCCTGCACACCCGAGAACTTCTGGGAGGTCGGGTTCCCGTCGACGCAGACGTGCATCGAGAGGGGTAACGGAACCGCCCGGCGCTCCCCTGGAGACGCTCTTCCTGTCTGAAGGCTTTAGAACGTCTCTCTGTGCTTCTCTCTCCAGGCTACATCAGGGAGGAGAAGAACCCTGAGGGACGTCTACGGAGGAGACAACCGCTGAACGCTTTGTTCTCCCCGCAGCAGAACGACCCGTCACCGCGGGAGAACCGCTCCAAGCACTGAACGCCAGGTTGGTTCCACGGAGGGCGCTCTGAGGAGAACATCTCGTGTCTGAGGAGAACGTCTCGTGTCCGAGGAGAACGTTTCGTGTCCAAGGAGAACGTCTCGTGTCCGAGGAGAACGTTTCGTGTCCGAGGAGAACGTCTCGTGTCCGAGGAGAACGTTTCGTGTCCGAGGAGAACGTCTCGTGTCCGAGGAGAACGTCTCGTGTCCG
>NC_051450.1:21443911-21451473 GCF_001649575.2 Kryptolebias marmoratus | reverse complement strand
TAAACAGCAGCTAAAGGCTTAAAGGAGGTAAACAGCAGCTAAAGAGGTAAACAGCAGCTAAAGGCTTAAAGGAGGTTAACAGCAGCTAAAGAGGTAAACAGCAGCTAAAGGCTTAAAGGAGGTAAACAGCAGCTAAAGAGGTAAACGACAGCTAAAGGCTTAAAGGAGATGAATGGCAGCTAAAGAGGTTAACAGCAGCTAAAAGCCTGAATTAATCTAAGTGTAGCTAAAAGCAGCTTAGCAGTAAAAACAGGAGAATGTTTTGTTATTAATTAATTCTTCTGTATTTTTCGGATGTTTTTGTAAATAGTTTCATATTTAAAACCTCTCAGAATAAATTCCTGGATGTTTTCAGTGAATCTGAAACGAGACGTCAGCAGTCGACGCTTTTATTCAGCCGGGTAGAAAAATAAAATCTCTTTATGCGCCGAACGCTCCGAACACATCTGGAGTGTCATCGCTCCAGCTGTGAGTCCTTCTCCGAGTGGATCAGCAGAACTTCGCCCACGTGGCTGAAGACCACGCTGAAAACAGACAAACGGCGTCTTAACGTCTCACGGAGGGACAGAAAACGTCTCAGAGACCGCCGGGCGCTCACCAGGAAAGAGACCTGCCGCTGACGGCCATGTTGAAGAGAAGAGGGGAGAGCGCCGCCGCCGTGACCTGAGACACAAGCAGCTGTTAGTCGAAGCCGCCCTGATGTTTGTTTGTTTGTTTGTTTGTTTACCTTGGACAGAAGCAGCCAGACTCTGAAGTGTTGGACGGACAGCCCGCGCTTCAGTTTGACCGAGGCTAAAAGCAGCAGGAATCCCAACACGGCGCTAAAGAAGAAACAGAAATAAAAACTGGAACCGACTCGCCTTTGGATAGCAGCTAGCCTTCGGCTACTTTAGGCTTTGAGCTAGAGTTCTGCTGCTGGTAGCAGGTGTTCCGCTACTTTAGGCTAGCATTTTCTTACTTTGGCTTTTAGCTACAATTATGCTTTTTTGATTAACCTTTTTTTCACTTTTAGCCACTGTTACTACTTTTAGCTAGCATTTTGCTACTTTTCCTTTAGCTAGAGTTCTGCTTGTTTAGTTAATCTTTTTCTACTTTCAGCTACTGGTACTACTTTGGCTACTATTAGCTGGCTTTTAGTTAGCTTTTAGCTGGTGTTCTGCTACTGTTAGGTAGCATTTTGCTACTTTTTGGCTTTTAGCTGAACATCTGCTTTGTTTGGTTAGCATTTTGCTACTTTGCTTTTAGCTTGTGTTCTGCTTTTTTGGTTAATCGTTTTCTACTTTTAGCTACAGGTACCAATTTTGGCTTGTGTGTTGCTACTTTTAGCTAGCATTTTTCCACTTTTGGCTTTTAGCTAGAATTCTGGTTCTTCTGGCATTTTGCTAATTTAGGCTAGTCTTTTACTACTTCTAGATAGCATTTTGCTAATTGGCTTGTAGCTAGAGTTCTGCTTTTTTAGTTAGCATTTTGCTTGTTTAAGCTGGTGTTCTGCTACTGTTAGCTAGTATTTAGCTACTCCTTGGCTTTTAGCTGGATATCTGCTTCGTTTGGTTAGCATTTTGCTACTTTTGGCTGGTGTTACACTACTTTAGGCTAGTCTTTGACTACTTTGTTAGCATTTGCTACTTTAGAGTTTAGCTAGCATTCTGCTTATTTGGTTAATCTTTTTCTACTTTTGGCTACTGTTAGCTGGCTTTTAGCTAGCATTTAGCTTGTTTTAGCTGGTGTTCTGCTACTTTTGGCTTTTAGCTAGTATGTTGCTCCTTATAGCTTTCAACTAGCCTTTTTCTGCATTTAGTTTTTAGCTTCTTTGTTGAAAAAGTTCAAACTCAGTGAAACAAAAACAGCTAAAATTCTAAATAGGAGCCGAAAGCCCGTCTGTTTGGCTCACCTGGCACAGCAGCCGCAGTGGAAGGTGCGGGACCGGAGGGACGGGAACCGGAAGGCACCTGTGAGGTCACCTGGAGACAGCGGAGGGAAGCGGACCTGTTGGTGTCGCTCCAGGTGTTTCCAGGCCGGAGGAAAGGGGGCGGGGCTTACCTGTCGGGTGAGCGGCGAGGCCCAGCAGCGCCACGCTGAGGATCAGAGACAGGAAGAGGTCCGTCAGCACAAACCTCCGCGCCTGGTTCACGTTTTAATCTGCTTTAACTTGCACTTGCTAATTTTTGCTAATCTTTATCTACTTTAAACTAACCTTCTGCTACTCTGAGCTAGCCTGTTTCCATTTTAGCTACTACTTTTAGATGGCCTATGTCTACTTTTTAGCGACCGGTTTGCTTCCTTGTGGCTGATGTTTTGCTAATTTTAGCTAACGTTCTGTTGCTTTTGGCTGGTCTCTATCTACTTTTAACTACCCTTCTGCTATTTTGAGCTAGCCTTTTGCTACTTTAGCTACTATTTATTGACTATTTTACTACTTTTAGCTAGTGTTTTTCTACTTTTAACTACTGTTCTGTTACGTGGAGCTAGCCTTTTGCTACTTTTGGCTTTAAGCTAGTGTTCTGCTTCTTTTAGCCGGTCTTTTTCTACATTTTAGCAACTCGTTTGCTTCCTTGTAGCTAATGTTTAGCTAATTTTAGCTGGTTTTCTGTTGCTTTTGGCTAGTCTTTTTCTACATTTAGCTTTTAGCTAGCATTCTAATCTTTTTTCCATGGCTTTCAGCTCGTGTCCTGCTTCCTTTAGCTGTTATAAAAAGCACTTCTGTGTAATTTAAGTCGAGTTTGGTAGAGCTGCTGTTTGACGGTGATGCGAACAGATCGGGTCTCACCTGAGCAGGTAGTTGACGCACTGCTGCTCCATGTCACTGGAATCAAACCACAACAAACATTTCAGGCTCTGAGGGATGATGTTCTACAACCTCGCAATTTATCGGCTGAGAAATGTTAATAATTTTATGTTTTCTTTGACATTTCAGCCGGTATGAACCCATGATTTGCGTCAGACGTGACTCTCAGGTCAGAGTTCAGGCCTGAAACGGTTAATTCTGTCAACGACGAAGACCAGGAACTCTTCATCGTTCTAACCGACGTTCCAACGTTCCTTGAGAATGGGTCGATCTGCGGTTCAAACGGGCCGGTGGCGGTAAATCCAAACGTACCTCAGATTGTTGGACTTGTGGTGGACCTGGAACACCCTGTAGGCACCTGGAAGTTAACGAGGACACCTGTTAACGAGGACGTTCTGTACCCCGCCCCCCTCTGAACTTACCCACGCAGGAGAGATGGCAGAGAGCCCAGAGGTAACCGTCGCGGTCAAACTGCAGGGAGACCAAAAACACGTAAGGCGAGGCGGCCTGCGGCGAGAAGCGAGATCCACTTCCTGTGGCGAGCGGAGAGTTTTACCTGAGGGTCGAACGGCAGGAGGCTGGCGGCCGACAGCAGCAGCAGGCAGACGCTGAAGGACGACAAGAAAACGTTAAAAACGCCGCCGTGGCGTTCGTTGGCGCCACTGGTTGGGTTACCAGTCTATAGGTGCAGCGTCCATTTAATTTAATTTAAATACTTGGTAAAAACGTCTCTTCTAATTGATTGAAAATTAAACATGTAGCTGTAAAAAGCCACATTTTACATAAACTGAAGATAAAGGTTCATTATTTTAAGTGTACTCGTTTTATTCTACGAAACTTATTCTTTCCTAATGTGTCAAAAATATCGGATTAAATGTCCGTTTTTCTTGCCGTATGTTCTCTTTTAATGCTTTTAAATCTCATATTTTCTGCTTCAAATGTGTGTGTTTTTTTTTTTATTTAAATGTTAATGTTTCTGGTGGTTTTGGTTGCTAAACAAAGCTGGAAACAGGAGATTTGGGCTCAACTTGTCGGTTAGAAATGGAGCCGAAATAACATGAGGTAAGCCCCGCCTTCATCGCCGATTTAAAATCAGGTTTGCGCCATATTTGGTCAGGATCCGGTAAAAACCAAACACCACAAACGTCTCTTTGGACGTACCTGATTAATTTGAGCCACGGTGTCTTCTGTGAGAGAACGGAAAACAGAAAAGGTTCATAAGAAGGTCCAAAGTTTGGTAAAATGGTGGACGCGTGCCGAGGACACCTACGTCTCTGCGAAGGACCTTCAGGACCACGAAGGTGACGACGTGAGACGAGTTCTGCAGCGTGAAGAAGAACGGGATGTCCTGCAGACAGGAAGCAGAAACGTGGTGGAGGGTTTTTTACTTTTAACTCCTAATCTGTTCTTCGGGACACTCACGATGCGAGACAAGGCCCTCGAACCGGCGTAGATGTTCCCCACGAACAGGAAGGAGCCGGGCAGCCAGGAGAGGACGGCGGGCCTGGAAGACACGGCGTCCCAAATTTAAAAAAGAAGGACGGCGGCGGGTGACGATGAGGACGAAGTGTTTAAAAAAAAATAAAACTGTCCCGTGAATCTCCTCAAGTCTCGGATACGTGTGTCCTGAGCGGGAGGACACCAGGTTTTCACAAAGGGGTCACCTTGACCTTTTGACCCTGAAATCAATAGAGATCATCCTTGACAAACGAGGTGTCCAGCTGTTTCTACGTTACAGGGTTATCACTTTAGAGCTCGGACAAGAACTTGTCCAGAGAGACATGACATAATGTCCCAGGTTAGGACAGGCGCCTAGAGTTGAGGACAGGTGTGTAGAAAGTCGAGGACAGGCGTCTAAAAATAGGAGGACAGATGTGTAACAGTTGAGGACAGGAAGACAGGTGAGGACAGGTGTGTAGAGTCTAGGACCGGTGCGTGCAGGTTGAGGGCAGGAGGACAGCTGTGTACGGATGAGGACAGGAGGACAGGTGGACAGGTGTGTAAAGTACCTGCTGATGCGGCTGATTTCCACCCATCCCAGTTTTCCAGCCAGCAGCAGCAGGAACGCTTCAATGAGCGTCTGCCACCTGAAAACGAAGTTAATCACGAGTTCATAACTTTCTGTTAAAGTTTATTCTAAACAAAGATGTTTTCAGAGACTCACCCTTGGAATAAGGTCGGATAGGTGAACTTTAGCACTGACAGGACAAACTAAAATAAAAATAAAAACATTAATTTAGTGCATCTGTACCTTTAAGTACTGCAATACTGCTGACCTCACATTAAATATTTATGACAGTTTCTTTCAAGAAATATAAGCGTCAGATGATTTTCTTACTATTTTTAGCTTGTGCTATGCTAGCTGAGCAAAGTGTTTTAACTAAAGCTAAGCTAAGCTAATTAGGATTAGTTTCCTCACCTTATTTGTGAAATAAAATGCAACAAAAACGAAAGTAAACGCGAGGCCAGTGATGTGGCTTCTCCATTGCATTTTGATCTGCAGATAAACTGCAGCTGGTACATGTTTAGCATAAAAAATACAGCATTTATTTTAATATTGTGGGTTTTTTTAAAATCTCGTTTCAAAATCGGAAACTTCCTTCACTGCCCTGACACGTCAAGACGCTGAGCTGCAAAGATCGTTTATGACGAGGACGATGACTCACTAGTTGAGCGTCACGCGCATGCGCTCTTAGCGCTGATGAGTTTTAACTGCTTTTAGAATTAGTAAAATAATATAGTTATAAATTAATATACGAGGATTAAAGTTGTGTTGCTTTGGTTTGGAGTTAAATGTGTCGCTTTAGCGGTGAACTGTTGCGGATTTTAATCTCTTGGGTAAATCCGAGTCGGAGTGGCGCCTCTTTCCGTTGACGCGCTCAGAGCGGGGTCACGTGGTGCGAGGCCAGCTTCCGTGTTTACGGCCAGACGGGGAGCCTCGGCCGCGCGGACGGTGTTCGGTTTCACGGGAGGATGCGGCGCCGCCATGGCGTTTTTCAAACCGCAGCAGCGAACGAAAGACAGGTCTGTTGCGGCCCTTTTCGGCCTGGGGGTCAAACGTTTTCGTGCCCGCCGGGTTTTATTTCTTTGTTTGTTTCGTTTTAACCTTCGCCGTCGTTAAAACAGTCGAGGCTGCGTCACTAATTAGAGCCTCACTGTCAGGTGCTCCGGTTTTTTTTAAATTATTATTTCCGAAGTCACGAAGAGCTCCTTCTGCTCGAAATAAGGTCAGATAGACACATGACATCTGTTATAAACTGTAAAAAACAAAAACTACCTAAAATGACCTCAATGCGTTAAAAAACAAAACAAAAAATCAGCTTTTTTCAAAACAAAGGCTCACCAGCTGGTTTGTTTTCTTGTCTCCTACCAAAATAAAATGACGCAGTGTGTTTTGGTAATGGTCCAAAAAGCTCTAAACCTTCATTCAGGGCTGAGGAAGTCATCTATAATTCACAAATCTGTTAGTGTGTAAAACTGGATGGCCCACTCTGTTTTAGAGTCAGCAGATTTTAACAACTAATTATTTATTAAACAGAAAGGAAGAATCTGCTTCGTAGGGGTTTCCTGTTTGTCTCTCTGATGGTTGTGGAGGAGTTGGTTTCTGCTCAGCTCTCTGAGGTTCTGGTTCTGGTTCTGGACCGTTCTGCTGTGTTTGGGATCATTGTCCTGTTTGTCACATCTGACTCCAGAATCAGCCCAAACCATCAGCCCTCCACCACTGTGCTGACAGCTGCAGTGCATTCTGGGTAAACATCTGTCCTCTGGTCTTCTGGTTCCTTCAAGTCGAGCTGCCATGTTGTTTTTAGAGAGAAGAGCCTTTGACCTTTAACCTGCTGACTGAGGCCTGTAGAGGCTGAGCGCTGCACGGTCTGACCTTCAGGGTGAATCTGCTGCCACTCCTGGAAAGATTAAACGGTTTTCCCCCCGTCAAATGTAGTTTGTGGATGACCTTTGACCCTTCTTAAATTGATGGGCTTCCCTAAAGCCCATTGCTGATGCCTTTCCGCCCCGGCGTCGTGTTTCTGAAGCTCCTGTTTTCCTTCCAGGTTTTCCCTCCTGTTGCTGGATCTGGAGGAGTATTACTTCGAGCAGCACACGGCGTACACCGCCAGCAGCCGTTCAGGACAGAAGCAAGTCACATCCTGCCGTTTCCTTTAAATCTAACGATTGTTTTTCCACCGGAGAGCTAACGAGCTTTTCTCACCTTCGCAGGAAAATCCGAGGATCCCTGAAGGTTTGCTCCCGGTCCGTTATATTCGACCCTCAGGATCCTACAGGACCGATCATCAAGGTTTGTAGACGAAACATTTTAACGAGTCCGGTTCTGTTTCTGTTCGTTCATGAGTCAAACGGCCTTTTTTTTTTTTTTTCCAGATTCCTCTGCGGGACTGTAAGAAGATCGGGTTTGTGCAGAAAGAGACAAATCCCTTCAACGAGTGAGTTTTCATCCCTGTTTTTTTGCGGTTTTGAAATCGACACCGTTCGATTGTTGGGTTAAATTTTTAAAGTCTGTGTTCATCCCCCTGCACATCAGTCACAATGAAGACCAAAACTTCACTAAAATAGAAGCTTTTATTTAAAACAAGTGACTTGAATGTGTGTAAATCCATGGGGATCAGCCTCATCTGAAGCAGCAGAGGACTCAGGGCACAACCATGATGACTCACTGAAATGACATGAATTAGTTTCTATGAATGTTGATTCAAAACACAAGATTTTAGCAGAGATTTCACCTTTTTATCAAACACCAGTGAGGTGTTGTAGTTTTGGAGCT
>NC_051450.1:21430107-21443786 GCF_001649575.2 Kryptolebias marmoratus | reverse complement strand
AATAATCTGCTCCAGGTTTGAAGTGTCTAGGTGTTGTAGTTTTTTAACTAGAGGAGATTAAAGATGCTGAAGGGAGGGAAAAATTAGCTGGAATCGCCCTTTAGCCATTTTCTGAATCAGAAACCAACTTCAGCTTCGTGGAGTTGAAGGAGAATATTTTCAGCGAGTTCCCTCGGTTGTGTTTCAGCGTAAGTGGTGCTTCTTCTTCTTCTGCTCTTTATTTTAGCAGTAAGGTAGCAAAGCTGCGCTCTTCTTCGTAGACATTGAGTTTGGCTGCAGCTGCACACAGTTGCAGCGCCTCCTACAGGAAACTGGTGGAGCTACGCAGAGAACCACGCCGTTCAAAAGTGCGTCTTATAGTCCAGAAGATACGTCAGAAACAAACTTATAAAAGCTGTTCTTGTGTTTGTTTTTCAGACCTAAACCTCCCATCATTTCCATTTCTTGTGAGCAGGTGAGAAAACCAAACTTCTTCCCTCTTTTTTTTTCTTTGCTCTTCAAAAAAAAACGAACAGAATTCTCTTTTCGTTCTCAGGTGATCTTCATCAAGGAGGGTAACGTCATAGCTCCGTATCGAAATGAGCGGGTGAGCCGGCCGTGTTCCTCAGGACGAGCGGATAAAAACTTCTGATTAAAACCAATATGGTTCTTTTCTTCCAGGGACCGAAGATAATGAGCTTCGAGTTGGAGATCTGGAGCAAAACGGAGGATGTTGTTCAGACGTTACTGCAGGTAGCCGAAGAAACGGCTGATTTGAAGCGGTTTGTTGCCTGTTTCTGTTTTCTCATCTCTTACCTGCTGCAGCTTCATAGGGCGTCCTGTTTGGAGAAGCTTGGAGACCAGACCGCCATGGTAATCTGATTACTCTGAGGACAGCCGGAGCCTGAAACGTGTCCCGAACGTTCACGTTTCTGTTTGTTTTTGTTTTTTTGCAGATCGCTGCCAACCTGCAGTCACGATTGGCGCGGTCGTCATTCGACAAGAACTGGTACGTAGGCGTGCAGATTTCGGACGGATTCAATGGCGGCGTGGCGTTAACGGGGCGTTAACGGGCGTCGACCTGCTGTGAAAGCTTTCAGAGCGTCGCCGAGAAGCCGCACGAGGAGTGCGCCGCGGAGATGGTCACGCCTCTGGTGTCCAACCCGGGTCACGTCTGCGTGACGGACAAAAACCTGTACTTCCAGCCTCTGAACGGATACCCGGTGAGTCCACGGCGCCGGCCGAGCCGACGGGGAAGTCGTCCCCTCCACTGAACGCCGACCCCGTGTCGTTTCAGGAGCACGTGATTCCGATCAGGCTGCACCGAATCCGGAGGATCTACAAAAGGCGGCACGGCCTGAAGCCCCTGGTGAGTAGCGGCGGCGGCGGGTTTTCTGCGGTCACGGCGGGCTGATTACAGGTGTGCTCGTGTCTCCGCGCTGACGTAGGGCCTGGAGGTGTTCTGCACCGAGAACGAGCCGTGCTCCGACATCTACCTGAAGTTTTACAGCACCGCCGACAGAGACGAAATCTACTACTACATCGCCTCCTTCCTGGGTGAGAAATCTACGGGTAGACGGGGGCGGAGTCCCAAGGGCGGAAATCCCGTCTCATAATTGGGGGGTCGGCAGAGTTACAGTGAAATGAAATGCAAACAGTATTTAATTGTGATTGTTACGAAGGCTGCCAGAGACAGTAGACAGTAATCTATTTATTCAAAATATTACAAACTAATTAACATTCTGGAAGCTGTAAATAAAGAGATATAACTAATAAACTTGGAAGTATTTGGGTTTCATAAGGATTTTCTAGAAAAATATTCATAATTTCTTCTGTTATTTTAAAAGGCTGTAGGTTTAAGTTGTTGGATAAAAGCCTTCTATAAAGTGGACTAAACCACTTACCAACAGGGAAGGGGGGGGGGCAAAAATAACTTATTTTTTCTTAGATTAATGGCAGATTTCTCCTTTTTGCCTTTTTATATTTATATTGTTTGAATACACAGTTTCTTTAATTGAATTATTGAGGGGGGTCCCGACCCCCCCCCCCCCCCCGGGATTTACGCCCATGAAGAGTCCCCAGATGATTTATTTAGAGTTAGAGGAGGGACGGTGGAGACAAAGATGCAGTTAGAGAGGACAGAGGACACATCTGGGTCCAGATCAGTTGTCTCTCTTTTTTGTGTTAATTGTAATCGATGCTCTTTACGCCAGCGGTTTAATCGCCTCCTCACCAGATCTTTAGGTTCTCCAGCAGAACGTCCGTTTAATTCAGATGTTTTAGACCTGCCCCGAGGAGGAGTTTGTCCTAAACACTAAGAAAAAGAGGCGGTTAATTTAAATCTGCCAGCGTTGATCCAAAATGAAGCATATGATCCTGTGAGACGCGTTGAGGATGACTCAACGAGTTTTAGCCGTTTTGAGTCGACTCAGATCGTCAGATTTATGTTTTGGTTCCCGTTTCCCCCCCGCCTCAGAGAACCACGTCACCGAGCTCACAGCAGAGAGCTACATGCTGCAGTGGCAGCGCGGCCACCTCAGTAACTACCAGTACCTCCTCCACCTCAACAACCTGGCCGACCGCAGCTGCAACGACCTCTCGCAGTACCCCGTCTTCCCCTGGGTCGTCAGCGACTTCACCAGCTCGCAGCTAGGTGGGTCAGCCGAGAGGAAGGGGGGCGCTCCCGGGGGGAGGGAGTCGTTTATTAATTCAGAAATCTGCACCTTTTATTCCCCGAGCAGATCTGACGGATGCCGCCGCGTTCAGAGACCTGAGCAAACCGGTGGGAGCTCTGAACAAGGAGCGACTCGACGGGCTGCTGGTGAGAGTTTATAAACTATCAGAGCCTCCAGGATTTCACGATGTTACGATCGCGACTATTAACGCAAAATCAAGCAAACCCCGCGAAATTGCAACTTTCCTGCAACTTTAACCCAATATTTATTGTTTCTAAAGTGATTCTCCACCGTTTCTGTGGTCTAGTCTCTTCTTTGTGGGTTTGTGTAGCGAGGAATACAAAATAAGCCCAAATAACTCAGGAAGAAGACACGTGACGTCACTTCCTGTTAACATCAGAATGCCGGGAGCGTGCAGGAGCAGCGACCGAAGCCAAAATGTGCGCTAATGCTTCACATTTGCTCACAAAGATTTCAGCAAACCAGTTTCCTCCCCAGCTGCAGCTGTTTTGCACGTCCTGCAGTGTAATCATGGAACATAAACGCATCGACAAACACTTTGTGTCTGCAAAACATGTGAGGAGAGCTGCAGACCAGGGACAATCCAGAAATGCTCATGAATGTCAGTTTAGAAGCTATCAAAGTTCTCAAATAAAGCACCTTTTGAGAATGTCAATGTTTGTTGGGAACTATCTTACAGAACTAGGAAGGATTTTTGGTTTATAGATTAAAAGTTATGTTTTTTTATTGATTTTAGTAAAAAAAAATTGCAACTTTTAGGAAAATGCCCTGCGAAATCAGGCATTTTAGCCGCAACAATCGCAAAAAATGCCCGAGAAATCCTGGAGGGATTGACGTCTGCAGTAAAACGCTGAGCTGTTCTCTGTAAACAGACTCGGTACGAAGGCATGCCTGAACCCCGCTTCATGTACGGGAGCCACTACTCGTCTCCAGGATACGTCCTGTTCTACCTGGTCAGAGTCGGTACGTTAACGCTGTCATCCCAACGCTTGCCTTCAAAATAAAAGACTGAAGTGTTTTTATGTTTGTTGACTCTGCAGCTCCGGAGCACATGCTGTGTCTGCAGAACGGCCGGTACGACCACGCAGACCGCATGTTCAACAGGTACGAGTTGTCTTTCATCCGTTGAATCAAAACGACTCATCAGGCGACGCCGGTGTTTTAAAACGTGTCTGAATTCCCGCAGCATCGGTGAGACGTGGAAGAACTGCCTGGAGGGCGCGACGGACTTCAAGGAGGTGAGAACTTCTGGAGCGAACAAACGTTAAAATAACAAGTTTGATTTGGATGTAATCTGGTCCACGAGCAGCTCAGTGGTCGGCATGAATAGAATGGTGTTAGTGGTGGTGTTATCAGGCAGTTGCTGGACTAAAAACAGGTAGTAAAAGTGACTCGTAGACACATCAGACTGGGTTTGGATGAGACTGGTTGGTTCAGTGGTCTAAAAACACCTAAATGATCAAAATATGAATAAATAAATGGCTCATATCTAAAGTGGGCAACAAAATAATGTGCGCAGCCTTGACTGCAGCTTGGCGAGCCGCGCGTACAAAAACAGGCCATAATTTTCAGAAAATGGCCACTCAATTGCAGCCCAGTGAGACGCCATGCGGTGGCGCCGAGGCAGGAGGACCGATCGGTCCGGGTTCAGCGCTGCACCAGGGACATGTCTTACCCCTCCTGGACGGCACCTCGGTTCGGTCTTTTAAGAAGACCTGAGCGTCTGTGGACGTCCTGTTCAGGTCCAGATCTGAGATCAGCCGACCCCCCGCTGATCTGGGACCAGCAGCGTCCTCAGATTTACCTTTTCGTAGTTTTGTTGAATGTCCTCCCCTCCTTGTCGTCTCTGGTGTGCCGCAGCTGATCCCGGAGTTTTACGGAAGCGACTCCAGCTTCCTGGAAAACGGGCTGAATCTGGATTTGGGCAGAAAGCAGAACGGGAATTCTGTCTCCGACGTCGTCCTCCCTCCCTGGGCCTCAGGTCAGACCTTTTTGAGCGTCTCCGTTCGGCTCGACGAGACGAGCGGCGCGGTTAATCGTCGTCTTCGTCTTTCCAGACGCCGCCGACTTCCTGCAGAAGCACAGGGCGGCGCTGGAGAGCCCGTTCGTGTCGGAGCACCTCCACGACTGGATCGACTTGGTGTTCGGCTTTAAACAGAGAGGTGGCGAGGCGGTGGCCGCTCAGAACGGTAAAACGCTCTCCAGCTTCAACGTTAAACTCGCCGAAAGTCTCCAGAGAGTTAACATCCGTCTGGTTTTTCTTCAGTGTTCCACCCGCTGACGTACGAGGGCGAGATCGACTGCGACAGGTGAGGAAGGAACCATCGTTTTCCCGTTTTCCTGGCCGGAGCGTGACTAACTTTTCCCTCCGCCCGTCCCGGGAAGCATCGAGGACACGGACCAGAGGATCGCCATGCTGACGCAGATCCTGGAGTTCGGTCAGACGCCGCGGCAGCTGTTCACCGGGCCCCACCCTCAGAGGATCACCCCGAGGCTCCAGGGTGCCGGGCGGAGCTCCAGTGTCACCTCGGCCGCCGGCGAGCCGTCGCCAGGTGAGGTTGGGACGACACAATCCATCTTAGCTTTTAATAATTGAAAACGTGACTCGTTCAGTTTGTCTGATATCTGCAGATCCAGGAAATATGTTTGAATATTAGCTGTTAAAATGAAGTCGAGACGTAAATCATTTAATTAATTAACAAAACCCGTAAATCTCTGCTCGTTAAAATGATTAAATTGGTGATTTAGGTGGATTATTAGAAAAAACATGTCTTCTATAATCAACGTTTAGGTTTATTTGAGTAAAATGAGGAGTTTTCTCAGCGTCGTGGACTGATAACACAGCGCGAAGGTCTTCTCAAGATGGCTGCCAACGCCTCGCCGAGCGCCCAGATCTGACTGTAGGACGTGAAAACGAGCCGGGGTATTTAATTTGTTTTAAATGTAGAACAAACGAGAGGATAAGAAGCTTCAATTTGTGTGAAACTTTTTAACATTCCTGCAGTGATTCAGGCAAAAATAAGAGCATTTTTTGTTTTTCCGCACCGGTTCGCTCGGAAGGATTCGGCGGGTTTAGCTGCTGATCCGTCGTCTAAAAGCCCGTTTCGTCCGCAGCCTCGCCCGTCGAGGACTCGTCCTTCGAGGACCTGACCGAGGAGAGCAGGAAGATGGCGTGGGCGAACATGGGCGGGCTGCGGCGGATCTCCGGCCACCGGATCCATAAGGAGTGAGTCAGGAGCTTTATTTATTTGTTAAAACTTTATTTGTATAGCAGATTTCAGCAGCAAGGCATTCAAAGTGCTTTACATCATAAAAACATCAGTAAATTCATCAAAAACATAAAATCATAAAAATCATCCAGCAGATACATTTAATAATCATAAGGAGATGGTCAATCTGTAATAAGATATTTTGTTCAGAGCAGCTTTTCTCCTGAGTTTGTTTTCAGCCTCGATTTAAAGGAATTTAGTGTTTGTTCCAGATTGATGGTGCAAAAAAACTGAAAGCTGCTTCTCCATGTTGGGTTCTGGTTCTGGGGACACAAAGCAGACCAGAACCAGAAGACCTGAGTGTTCTGGAGCGTTGATACGACGATAATAAGTCTTTAATCCGTTCAGTGATTTATAAACTAATAGAAGTATTTTAAAGTCTATTCTCTGAGCTGCAGGGAGCCGATGTAGGGACTCTAACTTCCTGGTCTTAGTGAGAACACGAGCAGCAGCTGCAGCCGTCTGATTGAGTTTTTTGGCAGACCTGTGAAGACGCTGCCGCAAAAATCGAGACGATTAAAGATGAAGCGGCTGAGTGTTGCTCATCGTGCGTCCGGAGATCCAACGGGGTCCCCGGAGAGACGGCAGGTCGACATCGAGCGTGACGAGCTCGGCCAAGGACGGGAATCCATCCTGCTGCTCGATACGCCGTGCACCTTTGACCTCCTGGTCTTCACAGACAAAGACCTGCTTTAACGTCCCTTTAAACGGGCGACTTGTGGACGAGCTCCTGGGAGAATACGAGGTAAATGAGGCAGGAAAACGACTCAAACTTCCAGGACAGATTTTTGGAGTTTTGGGTTCCTGCAGAGTTCTGGAAAGGGACGTTAAAGCAGGTCTTTGTCTGTGAAGACCAGGAGGTCAAAGGTGCACGGCGTCTCGAGCAGCAGGATGGATTCCCGTCCTTGGCCGAGCTCGTCACGCTCGATGTCGACCTGCCGTCTCTCCGGGGACCCCGTTGGATCTCCGGACGCACGATGAGCAACACTCAGCCGCTCTTTGAGCCGAGTTGCTGCGTTGGACGGGATCAGTTAGTGATGGGAAATCTGAGGCCAGGGTTCGAGGCGTGTCCGATGAAGCCCCGCTTCGGAGCTTGTGTCATATTGAGCAAAATCACGTGATCAACGACAAACGAGGCCTCGCATTATATCTGCCACGTCATTGCTTCACTTTGCGTATCGTTTTTCAAAATAAAAGCGCTACGAACCCTGTTGCTTCGTGGTTTGGGAGCAGTTTTCATCAGCAGTGGTTGAAAAAGAGAAAAATCTCTCATATCTGGGATATACATATTTGTAATGTTAAAAACCAGAACTCCCAGGAAGAGATGATTTTAAACAAATTCTGTTTTTCAGGAGGCTCAAAGTATTCAGAGTCTGCCCCAACAATCACTAAAGTCCAACATATCTTCACTGTCAAATAAGTCCATGACATAAAAGAAAACCCAACAACCACTGATGGTCGAGGATTAGATTGGCTACAAATCATTTTAATAATTAAAACATGATTTAATTGATTCTCCTGTTACTAAACATGAGTTTGATGAAAACTTTGGGACAAAGCTGTTAGTTTCACCAGCAGGTGTCAGTAGTGAGCGATGAATGAAGCTTTTTGCAAAGCAAAGTGTTGGAAAGCTTCATTTGTCCATCACTAGGATCAGGATCAGTGGGGAACGTCTCCGTTGGTGATGCAGAACGAGGAGAACTTGGCCGCCGCTCTGTTATCGTTCAGTTTCCCTTAAAGAACCTTTTGTTGGTTCTTGTTTTCTTCGACTCGTCGCCTCGTTTCGTAAACGTCGCTCTTCTGTTTGCAGAGCCGTGACGGGGATCGCCGTGACTCGAGACGGGGCGTCCATCTTCTCCACGTCCCAAGGTGCTTTAGAAGAAGACGAGTCGAACTCGATCCGCTCAGGTTTTATTTATTTAAATCCCGTTTTCCTCTTCATTCCAGACTCAACTCTTAAAATGTTTTCCAAAGAGCTGCAGGAGTTCCAGAGGAGCATGTCCTTCTCCAACATGGTACTCGCCCGCGTTCACTCACTTCCTGTTTCCTGTTTTTAAAATGTAAAAACGAACGCCGCTGTTTTCCAGCCGCTGTCCTCCTGCCTGATGCTGCCGGACGGGAAAACCGTGGCGTGTTCTTCGTGGGATAACAACGTGTAAGTGTGTCGGCGCACGCCGGAGGTGGGTTTTATTTTTTATTTTTCCATGATCCGCTCCGTCCTCGCTGGCAGGTACTTCTACTCGGTGCCGTACGGGCGGCGGCAGGACACGCTGATGGGCCACGACGACGCCGTCACCAAGCTGTGCTGGTTCGACGACCGGCTCTTCACGGCGTCCTGGGATTCCACGGTCAAGGTAGGCGCGAGGAAACCGTACGCCGACGCTTCTCGTCTTCTGGCGTCCAAACGAGGGTTTCGTTGTGTCCCTCAGGTGTGGCGGCGTGCCTCGAACGGCTCGTCCAATCACAGGAGATCCCAGTTCGAGCTGCTGGCCGAGCTGGAGCACGACGCCGGGGTGAGTGAGGCGCCGCCGGCGGTTAACGAGCCCCAGCGGCGCCACTTTAACGAGTCTGTGACGTTAGATTAAAGGTGTTCCAGGTAATCCGGCTTTAAGACGCCCAATAAGATCATTTTTATTGTTTAAAGTTGTTTATTTTATTAATCCATCCCTGTAGAAAAAGATAGAGGAGCTCCGGTTAAATGTAAACAAACGACTTTAATTGTTGGCAACAAAACGTTTTGGTAAAGAATGAAGCGTATTTTGGCAGCTAATATAACTTTAAGGGCTCTGATTGGTTGGGAGGCGGGGCGTTGACGTGCTGCTTCCTGTCCAGGTGAACTCGGTGGACATGAATGCAGCCGGGACGCTGCTGGCGTCCGGCTCCAAAGACGGGACCGTCGCCATCTGGGACACCAGCAGCTACCGCACCCTCCAGCAGGTCCGCTGCCACACCGGGACGGTCCACTGCGTGTCCTTCAGTCCCGGTAAGGTCCTTTGGTGTCCACCGAACTGAAACGATGCTTGTCGCCCACCGTAAAGCTGTCCTTCGCGTCTCCTCAGACAGTCGGCACGTCCTCAGCGTGGGCGAGGACTCCTGCATGAAGGTGCTGGACGTCCAGACGGGGATGGTGATCTCCTCCGTGAGGGCTGAGGAGGAGCAGCGGTGAGAACGGCGCCCGAGTCTCCGGGGCTGAACGGAGCGGAGGCCAACGCCGCTGACTTCCTGTCCCTGTGTTTATGCGTCCGCAGGTGTTTCTGCTGGGACGGGAACACGGTGCTGAGTGGGGGACGGACCGGAGACCTCCTCCTGTGGGACCTGCTCAGCAGCACGGTCACCAAAAGGATCCCTGCGCACTCAGGTACGTCAGCGTCTTACCTGCTGTAGTTAACGAAGGACTCGGAGCGGGACGTTTTTATTGAACATTTAATAACCAAACACCGGTTTACACGTTACGTTTGCTGATCATTTCTGACGATGGAATGGTCCGGGGTCCTGCCGCTCGGAGAATCAGGACGGTATGGGTTGCGTTGTATCCAGTCGCCGTTAAGAGTGAAACAAGAATTATTTCAGTACTTTACGTCAACTCCGCCATATTTCCACCTTTTTTAATTGAAAGCGTCACGCAGCAGCGATGAATCGTGGGTAAATGCTTCGCCGAAGGCCTGGTCCCAATAATCGCACTTCCCCCCTCGTGTCCTTCAAACGTTCACGCTGAAGCGATTGAGTGCGTCCCGATTCTCCGGAGGGCTCTTTAGCCCCGCCCTTCGGCGAAGCATTTACCCACGATTCATCGCTGCATGTGACGTTTTGAAATAAACAGCAGAAATATGGCGGTGGTGACAGAGCGAGCTGCGTCTGTAACTTCCTGTCTTGGAGGAAGGGTAGTCGCCCGCATCCAGGCGGACTTCGACGAAGTCTTTACCCACGATGCACCGCTGACAGACAGAGAAAGCTGCGTCTGTCAGGGAAAAAGCAGTTTTTAAATTTAAAGTACTGAAATAATTCTTGTTTCTCTCTGCTGTACAGGTGTGAATATGATCAAACAAGTCAGAACAGCCAAAATACCTAAACTCTACTTTTAAAATCGTACTGGCAGCTTCTTAAAATACCAAAACAGCGACCGGTCGGCCATGTTGGATGTCCCAGTTATGATGCAGAGGCTTCAAGTCTGTCGCAGAAAGGCCTAACATGGCCGCCTTGTCTGTCCAGGCGCCGTCACGGCCATGTGGATGAGCGAGCTGTGCAACGCCGTGATCACGGGAGGAGACGACAAACAGATCCACTTCTGGGGGCTCCAGTGTTAAAGACTCGATCCCCTCGGCTCCCGGCGTCGCAGATCCTTCACGCCTCAGTCCTACGGCGCCTCTCCTGCACTTTTCTGTGGACAGACGACAACACGTGACCGCTGGCTCTGAGTGTCATCAAACGGCGCCCGGGAGGATTTTACCTTGAGTTTGTCCAGTAGGCCTCCTTTGCGGAGGTTCCCGAAGGCCTTGAGGAGCTTCGGCGTCGGCGGCTTCTGTCCGAACAGGGCGAGGCCTTTCGGCTTGTCCTCCTTGGTTTGTGCTCCTGTTGCCACTTTGGATTTCATCAGCTGCCTGCAGAGACACTGAACACTCGCAGACCGTCCTGCAGCTGAAAACCAAACCGCTCGAGTTCACCCACCTGCCCTTCTTGGCCAGGACCTTCTGGGACTCGGGGTAGTGGACCAGGATGTCGAACAGGTCCTTCTTCTCCAGGACGAAGAGGTTGGCGAAGCCGTAGGCTCTGACATTGGCCGTGCGCCTGTTCCCTCCATCTTTCGCCGACTGGAGCAAGCTGCGGACACGAAGACTGGATCTGACTCTCTTACAGGTGGAAACTGTCGGTAACATTCATAAAAAATGATTAGAATACGAGCCTCGGGCTGTCACAGAGAGAAAAGAGTCCTGAACCGTGTTTCTACGGCATCTGGTGTCCAATCCTGGTCCTCCTTGACCCCATCCTGCAGGTTTTAGGTGTTTCTCTGCTTTGACTCACCTGATTTAAATGACTGAGTGACTAACAGGCGTCTGCAGGACTTAAAGACCTGCTGAGGAGCAGAGAAACGTCTAAAACCTGCAGGACGGAGGTCCTCCAGGACCAGGATTGGACACCGTTAAGTTAGAAACGGTCTTAAATTGAACATTATGTGTAAAAACAACCATTAAAGAATCCAAAATGCCGGTTCAGATGTGCGTGTTGTCATCTATGCGTTCGGTCTGGTTGATGAGAGTTTGCAGACCTAATTTCTCCGAACACGCAGCCGGCCTTCAGCGTGACGAAGACCATGCTGTTGTCGGGTCCTCCCACCACCTGGACCGCCCCGCTCTTGATGATGTACATCTCCTTCCCGATGTCCCCCTGCAGAGAGGAGTGGGTCAGCGATCCTTGGTGGCCCAGGTCGGGGTTCTACGACGGTCTGGGACGGCTCACCTTCTTAACGACGAAGTCTCCGGGCAGGAAAATGATGGACTTGAGTCTCAGCAACATGTCCACCAACATCTGCTGGTCACAGCCCTGAGAGACACCAAGATCAGTTGGAAATTAAATCATTTAAACTTATAAATATAAATGTTTTCCCCTGATTTTACCTCCCAGGTACGGGCCTGAAAGTGTCTCAACCCTCTAACGTCTATTTCCTTCATATTTCACCCTAAAAGTGGTTTAACCGCCATGTTTGGAGTCATTTTTTACTTCTGACCTATTGTATTAACACAGACCTAAAATCCGAGTGGAAAATTTTTTAGTTTTTTTACTATAAAAACCACAAACATATGTTGTTTTTACAACTTAGAATGCAAATATAATCTATAATATTCATAAACGTGAACAAATTGAGCAAACAACAAAGTTATATAGCCTTTTCCATTAAAATGTTGACAATTTCTTAGATGTTATTTAGACAAAACAATCTAAAAATTGCCATAAATCCTTTGGGCCATGAATATAAACAGTTTCTGTCCAAAACATGGCAGAGGGGCACATCACATTCTTATTTTTGGTCACTTTCTATGTCCTGTTCATGCAGGATCATTCAGGTAAATGTTATAAAATATATCCTGATGCTCAAAATCAGGATCTGAATCTGTCTCTTGTTATCATTTTGGCTGGAAGGGAGACAAACAAAATGTTCTGTTTCCAGTAATCCTTCTCTAAAATAATAATGGATCACCTGGTTCATCAACAAAGTCCTCACTTTCTGTCCCAGTCTAAACTACACCCTAACTATAAAATCCAAACACCATAAATATCACATAACTCACTCCCGCGCCGCCAAACTTCCTTTAATTTTTACGCCTTTTTTCTTCTTCTCCCTGTGGATTTTTAGTCGTTTGACAGAAAACACTGATCCTCCCTCAGATTGGAGAGGAGGGGGTGTGTTTTCATTCGGCTGGGTTGGGGGTGAGATCGGATGGAGGATGGGGGGAGTTAAATCCCGGAACGTCCCCGAATTTGGCGCTTCTCGCTCTAACGCGCTGAAAGTATGACGACGATTTTCAAAATAAAAAAAAAGTGTCGTGAATAATTTATCATAACTCTGGGGTAAAGCCTGAAGTCTGGACTTTAGAGATGAATTAAAACGAAGTCTCTGAGAGGGCGGAGCTTTTCTGCTAGAGTGTTTTAACCCTTTAAGGTCAACCTTAAAGGGTTAAACTGCTGCTTTCACTGACTCACCTGAAACAGCGCGATCTTCTGGAAGGTGGACAGGTTGATGTCCACGGCGATGGCGATTTTCATCACCAGAGGCATCTTGTCCAGGAGCTCGGACTCGTCTGCGGAGGACACGAGACAACCGTCCGGTTCAGTCTTTCCCGTATTTTCCGTGACGAGTTAAAAGGATGAAAGTCCTCACCCAGCATTCCCTGAGACGCCCAGGTGTAGTTGTACCAGGTCCGAACCCTGTTCTGGACCAGCTTCGGGATGGTGTAGGTGTTCATGTAGGCGACGCATCCGTCCATCGACGCCCGGAAGTACGACTGAGCCGCCGTCGCCGCTCCGATGACGTCCCTCATCTGGAAAGAAGAAAAGACGCCCGGATCAGATTCATCGCTCTCAGGAGTCCAAAAAACCCAGAACCATCAAACCGTCTTACCTGTCCAATTAGACTGGAGAACACGAAGACGCCGACGAAGAAGTTGGTCATCTGGAAGGTGATCTCGAAGAGCGTCACGGGTTCTGGGAGGCCGCCGATGTTGATGAGGCTACGAACCGCAAAGTAGTAACAGCGCAGGTACCTGGAAGACGAGTCCAGAGGGGTCAGAAGAAACCGGACCGAGGCTGGACAGGTAGTCTTTGGATGAAACTACGGGTGGGGGTTATGGTCCAAATCTGGAACGGTAACACTTTGGGGTCCCTCCTGGACCTCAGATACGAGACGGATGGACGTACTGAAGCCTAAATCAGTCCCTCCAGGATTTCCCGGGCATTTTTTGTGATTGTTGCAGCTAAAATGCCTGATTTCGTGGGGCATTTTCGTAAAGGTTGCGATTTTTTTTTTTTTACTAAAATCAATAAACAACCATAACTTTTAATATCTAAACCAAAAATCCTTCCTAGTTCTGTAAGATAATCACCAACAAACATTGACATTCTCAAAAGGTGCTTTATTTGAGAACTTTGATAGCTTCTAAACTGACATTCATGAGCATTTCTGGATTGTCCCTGGTCTGCAGCTCTCCTCACATGTTTTGCAGACACAAAGTGTTTGTCGATG
>NC_051450.1:21417308-21429851 GCF_001649575.2 Kryptolebias marmoratus | reverse complement strand
GGAAGTGACGTCACGTGTCTTCTTCCTGAGTTATTTGGGGTTATTTTGTATTCCACGCTACACAAACCCACAAAGAAGAGACTAGACCGCAGAAACGGTGGCGAATCACTTTAGAAACAATAAATATTGGGTTAAAGTTGCGGAAAAGTTGCAAAAAGTTGGGATTTTGCGGGGTTTGCTTGATTTTGCGTTAATAGTTGCGATCGCAACATCGTGAAATCCTGGAGGGTCTGATAAATGTGTCTCGTTCAATAAGAGGACCAGCGGGTCCAGATAAAAGCCACGTACGCCGTTCCCTTCCCGTCGTAGACCCAGGTGGTGGACGCCAGGCCCTGGAACACCGAGGCAACGTAGAAGGCGCAGGCGTTGAGGTGCAGCATGTAGAGCAGGTAGCCCGTGGTCCGAGCCACTCTGCGTCCAAAAAACAGACGGGATCTGAAGACCGTCCACCAGAACCTCCTCAGACGGAGAGGAACAGGAACGCGTTTTATTTTTTACCTCCAGATGTAAGCTTTGTCCATGACGCTCTCGAGTCGGTCGCTGAACTCGAAGAACGACTCGATCTGAAACAGAAAACAGGAAGCTGAAGACGACTCGGACTCGGACTCGGACCCGTTTCCCCGAGCCGACCTACCCTGATGAATCGGTTCAGCCGGAACCCGGAGGAAAAGCCAAACTGCAGGCTGAGGAGGTCGAACGGGACGACGCTGACGAGATCCGTCTGGAAAAACGTGAAACGCTCGACTGAGTCGTCACGGAAACGGGAAAAGGAAACGTTTTCGTTCAGCGTCTCACCTTAAACCTGAAGGATTTCCGGTAATGAGCTTTAGTCTGAGTTCTGTCTTTCTGCAGGAAACAAACGGGTTAAAACGTCCAACGTTTTACGGCGCGTCCTGAACGACTCCGCCCACTTTTAGCTCGACAGAGAAAACACAGAAACTCCTACAGCTTGTTAGAATTATTTCAGTTTAAATGTGTCGCCACCCGCAGCTCGAGGGTTCAAACCGGCGGTCCCGCAGGAAGTCAGAGACTCACGATGATGTCGCCGCCGCGGACGAACTGCAGCCGAGGCTGCCAGACCACGACGTCGACGACGTTCACCAGATCCGAGAGGACGTCGAAGACGACCCAGAACTTGTTGGCAGTTCTGCCGTGGTACGGGAACGCCAGCCGGGCCGGGCAGAACCAGACGTTGTAGTTGTACGCCGCGGCGACGACCGCCAGCCAGGCGATGTACCGGCGGTCTGAGGACAGGAAGCGCCAGCGCCGAAACACGATGAATTAACCGAACTGTTAGAGTTACAACCAGCTGAACAAGCTAAACTAAAGACAACAGCAGCTAAAAGCTAAATGTAGTACAACAGTAGCTAAAGGCTAAAATTAGCTAAACAATACGTAAAAGATAAACTTTGGAAACAGGTAACTAAATGCTAAACATAGCAGAAAAGTAAATTCAAAAAAAGTTAAAAAACAAAAACAACTGGACTTCTAAAAGTCCAGTTGTTTTTGTTTTTTAACTTTTTTTGAATTTACCATGGCCTGGATGACTGAGAATCTACACCAGCATAGCAGAAAAGTAGCTAAAAGCTAAATGTAGCAAAACGGAAGCTTAAAAACTACAATTACCAAAACCTCAGCTTAAAGCTAAAATTAGTGAAACAGTAGCTACAAGCTAAATGAAAAATGAGTACAATTGCAGCTAAAGGCTAAAATTAGCAAAATAATACCTAAAAGTTAAAATTTGCAAACAGGTAACTAAATGCTAAATGTAGCAAAAAAGTAGCTAAAAGCTAAAATCAACAAAACTGTAGCTACGAGCTAAATGTAGCACAATAGTTGCTGAAAGCTACATGTAGCAATACAGTAGCTATAAGCTAAATGTAGCACAACAGTAGCTAAAAGAAAAATTAGTACAATTGCAGCTAAAGGCTAAAATTAGCTAAATAATACATAAAAGGTAAACTTTGCAAACTGGTAACTAAATGCTAAACATAGCAGAAAAGTAGCTAAAATCAATAAAACTGTAGCTGCAAGCTAAATGTAGCACAACAGTTGCTGAAAGCTAGAATGAGCAAAACTTTAGCTAAAAGAAAAAAATAGTACAACTGCAGCTAAAGGCTAAAATTAGCAAACCGGTAACTAAATGCTAAACATGGCAGGAAAGTAGCTAAAAGCTAAAATCAATAAAACTGTAGCTACGAGCTAAATGTAGCACAACAGGAGTGAAGAACTTAAATTTGTCAAACGGTAGCTAAAAGGTACAATTAGCAAAACCTTAGCTATAAGCTAAATGTAGCAGAACAGTAGCTAAAAGCTAAAATTATCACGAGGACGCCGGGAGAAGAAACGCTGAGTCATCGTTCCCGTCTGAACGCTGAGTCAGCGCGCCTGCAGCCACCTGTGAACGGGTCGATGGTGCTCCCCAGAACCGAGTCCATCTTCTCCTCCAGGGGGCGGAGGAGGAGGTCGAAGCAGGAGCAGCTGAAGTCGGGGAGGATCCTGCTCCTCCTCCTGACCTCCTCAGCTTTCTGCTCGGCCTCCAGGCGCTTCTCCTCGTCCTTCTTCTTCTTCTCCTCCACCTTCCTCGCCGCCTCCTCCGCTCTTCTCCTGCCCTCCTCCTCCTCGGCCCGGCGCTCCTCCTCCTTCATCCTGACGTAGTCCTCCTTCTGGAAAACCGGAGCTGACGGGACAAAGACACTTTCTGAGTTTCCACCCGAGCGGCCGGCGGCGGCGTTTGCGTCCACACTTACTGACAGGCGGGGTGACCTCCGGAGACGTGGCGTACGGGTCGACGACCTTCTCCCGGAGCGACGCGTTCCTCTCCCTCAACCTCCTGATCACGCTTCTGAGGACGTCGTCGGCGTAGTGGGAGTAAACGGGCGGCGCAGGAGCGGCGTCGGCACTGAAAACGGATGTGTTCAGACACACAACCTGCAACTGATTGACCTCACTACGCTTCAATATGGCCGCCGCAGCTACCGTGTTTTCCACACTGTCAATTTCAAATCTTTGTCATATATAAGGAGCATCATCGCCTCCCAATTTTTGTAACTTCCTGCCGACCGCTCGCACCACGCTCCATTAAAAATGGACGATTTCGCTGCTTTTTCAGCTCCACGGCCTTTAACGGCGAGGCGGATAAATTAACAAAATAAAACGATACGACCAGCATGAAAACGGGTATTTTTAAAAACATAATAAACGTAAATCAAACGTGTCCTCGCAGCTTCGTTAGCTGCATCCTGGTTTAAACACGCCCTTCAAAATAAGAGACAAGAGAAATATAAAGTGCAGGAAGAATGCTGAGTCAGCGGGAGCCCTGAGCCTGTTTCTCAGTAACAAGATGTTTGTTTTTAGCGGTTTTTCAAAATAAATGTCGTTCAGAAAAAAAATACGCACAGAAACGGCTGCAGGTTTTGCAGAAACTGAGCTGAAATCTGGAGTGGAAGCAGCTGAGGCTGAATAAATTTATATTTATATCTACAGAACGTGATCTCTGAACGTTCTCGGTCACAAACACCTCTAAGCTCCTAATCTGCTTTCCTGAAGGATCAGCCCGCGGGTCAGCGGGGGGTCATGGCCGTCGTTCTCTGCGGGCGGGGGGACGAACTTCCTGCATTTTAATCTAGACTCAGAACTGAACGAGTCAGGATTCGATTTAGTGTTTGAAAACGAGGCTGTGGGTTTGGGACGTGTCCTTCAGCAGATCCCGCAGGAACGGCTCTGCTGGAGCCAATCGGGTCCCCTCAAACAGCGCAGAGAGGGGCGGAGCCTGGACGGGATTCAAGGAGGGCGTTAAAGTCGACTCGCCGCCGTGATGCCTCTGAGCCAGCAGGAAGGAGGTCGCAAAGACACGGAAAACCCACCGAGGGGATCGTACTCACCCGCCTCCCCCGTCTGGAGCGGCTGGAGCTTCGGCTGGAGCTTCGGCTGGAGCTTCGGCTGGAGCTTCGGCTGGAGCTTCGGCTGGTGCAGCTGGAGCTTCGGCTGGTGCAGCAGGAGCTTCGGCTGGTGGGAAATTCAGCAGACGTTTCATTAACTGACACACTCCTACAAGCCGCCCCACAGATGAGGCTGTGACTATAGGAGACACAGGAAACCAGTCGGATGCTGTCAAACATCGGAGCCTTCAGGGTCCTTTAAGGACCATCAGGATTCAGGATTAGAGACTTTTTATCCAACTAAAACTTCAGTTTCGTTCTGTTGGAGCACACGTGTCAAAGTCAAGGCCCGCGGGCCAGATCCGGCCCTCTGTAACGTTTCATCCGGCCCTCTAGTCTGGTTCAGATCGAGTCTCTGATTCTTATTTTGCTTTAAAAAACTGAAGTTTTCTCTTGAAGCCAACAATATATAGTTTTAATTTCTGTATGATCAGGTTTTTGTTGATGGCTTTTTAAAAAAATCTGTTTTAATGTTAAAAAATTTATTTAAAAGCTGAGTGAGGCGTAAGAAATGACAGCTAATGATGAGCTTTTTGATGTTTGATCTATTTGTCTGTGTTCATTAAAGTCTGTTTGCTCTAAATTCTGTATAATCTGTAACTGGGAAAAGGTCGTTGATATTTCTACATGAATTTGACATAATGCATCTAAAACTAATTAATTTATGTAATTTTTAATAAATATTGATCGTGATTGGCCCTTGGCTAGGACCAAATGTTTAATTTTGGCCCCCTTGTGTCTCTGGGTTTGACTCCCCTGGTTTAGAGGAAAAAAAACCCTGAAATAATCCTAAAATATAAACAAACAAACAAACAAACAAATTTAAGAGCTAAAACCGAAATCTAAAGGTTTCCCGTGGAGTTTAAACCAGTTCAACCAAATATCTCACCTGGTTTTTCGTCCTTCTTGGTCTCATCTTCCATCTTCTCGTCTTTCTTTTCACCTCCCGGCTTCGGCTCGTCTTCGTTTCCATCCTTACTTCCCGGCGGCTCCTCCTGGAAATAAACGGTTTAAAGTGTTCCCGCTCTTTGCACGGTTACGGCTTCGGACCACCTGAAAGGCGTTTTCAGGGAGCTGAGGTCTTACCTTGGCTGGTGGAGCGGGTGGAGGCTCAGGAGCCCCCAGCCACCGTCTCAACCTGCCCAACATGTTGGGGAGAACGCCTCCGACTTCTCGCCTGGCGCCGAAACAGCACACTGAGGGCTCTTAGTTTCTGAGAATCTGTAACTCCCTCTGGGAACTCCCCCTTTTCTCCCGAATCCAACTCCAGGTGAGCGAAAAATGGCTGAAATCGATTCAATAACGGCTGAATCTGCTTCGGGTACGAGCCGGTCCCAGGATCTCTGCTTCGAGGTTAAAACAGATTAAAGTTTTCTTTTCCGACGCTGCTGTAATACCTCGACTCTTCTTCACAGATTAATCAGCCTTTAATACGTCTCTGTCTGACTAACAGGATTAAACGGGATCTGCAGCTGATCTGCAGCCGAACTGCAGCCGAAGGCTTACAGACACGCAGCCGTTTGTCACATTCAGCCGTTTATTTGGGTAAATATAGACGATGTAACAGCATACCTGCTGCAGGCGAGCAGTCAGGTAAATAATCAGGTTTATAACGAACAGATTACAGATTAACACGTTTCAGGTTCGCTTCCTGCTGTTAGAGTTCAAAATGGCCGCCGAGCCTGACGGCGGATCTTCATCACTTCGTACAAAAACATGAAGACGTCAAAAAGAGTCGTTCAAATAAAAACACGACTTCATTTGTTTCCAGATATCTGGGAAAAAGAGAGAAAACATCAAAGTTAATGATCCTGACCTGATGGTCATCCACCCATCCATCCAACCATTTATCCATCCATCCATCCATCCAACCATTTATCCATCCATCCATCCATCCATCCAACCATTTATCCATCCATCCATCCATCCAACCATTTATCCATCTATCCATCAATCCAACCATTTATCCATCTATCCATCCATCCATCCATCCATCCATCCATCCAACCATTTATCCATCCATCCATCCATCCATCCATCCATCCATCCATCCATCCATATTAAAACCTTTTACCTTCATTTTCTCCATAAACTTCTTGTTGAAGGCTCCTCCGAAGGCTCGCAGCAGTTTGGGAGTCGGTGGTCTGGGTCCGAACAGCGCCAGTCCTTTCTTCTTGTCCTCCTCTACTTTGGCAGCTGCCGGACCCTTGGCCTTCATTAGTTTCCTACACCCACAAACAATGATAATATAAAACATTTGTTTCAGACTCTGATCTGTTTGGTAAATCCAAACAGGAAATGGACAGAGTGAGACTTTATCGTCCCGTCGGTCTGGTTCTGGACTCACCTGCCCTTCCGAGCCAACACTTTCTGAGACTCTGGGTAGTGGACCAGAATGTCAAACAGGTCTTTCTTCTCCAGGACGAAAAGGTTTGCAAAACCGTAGGCTTTGACATTAGCTGTGCGCCTGTTCCCGCCGTCTTTGGACGACTGTAACAGACTGATTTCTCCGAACACGCAGCCGGCCTTCAGCGTGACGAAGACGATGCTGTTGTCGGGTCCTCCCACCACCTGAACCGCCCCGCCCTTGATGATGTACATCTCCTTACCGATGTCCCCCTGCAGAGATTCACACAAACAGTTCACTGATGGGATCTTGGAAGGAATAATCAGTACCTTTAACAACCTGACGAGGTGCAGAAAGAAGCAGGCTCACTTTTTTCACAACAAAGTCCCCCGGCAGGTAGATGATGGACTTCAGCCTCAGTAACATGTCCACCAACATCTGCTGGTCACAGCCCTGTGGAGGTGAAGAGGTTCAACCCACCGGTGTTCGCTAACAGCGTTAACGCCTTACAGATACGGCTCGTCTTCAATCCAACCTTAAAAAGATCAATCTTCTGAAACGTTGCCAGGTTGATGTCCACAGCAATGGCGGTTCTCATGACGAGAGGCATCTTGTCCAGCAGCTCAGACTCATCTGGACGTTTAGAAGAAAAACAAGCTGATTCCTGAGCATCAGACGGAGGCAGAACAAAGTCCTTCATCCAATACATACTGACCCAGCATGCCCTGGGCGTCCCACGTGTACGTGTACCAGGTGCGGACTCGGTTCTGCACCATGTAGGGGATGTGGTTGCTCACCATGTAGGCGACTGTGTTGTCCATGGAGGTACGGAAGTACGTCTGTCCTGCTGTGGCGGCACCAATGACATCTCTCATCTGAGGCAACATGATAAAAATAACTACATAAACAGAGGAAAACCTTAATTAAACTACTAATTAGCATGCAGAATTAACTTCTTATTTGGCTGTGGAAACCCTACGTACAGGCAAGACTTCACAGGGAACCAGAGAAGGGGAGACTGGGGCAACTGCCACTGTCCTACCAGGACAATGTCCTTCATCTACCACTGAATTAAATGGGAAAAGAGGTGCTCACATGCTAATTTAGATGCTAAGTTTAGGAATTCGGGATGCCAGATTGGTTCCTGTGTTACCTGTCCGATCAAACTGGAGAACACAAAGACGCCTATGAAAAAGTTAGTCAGCTGGAAGGAAATCTCAAAGACTGTCTGGGGTTCGTTAAGACCTCCGATGCTGATCAGACTGCGGACAGCGAAGTAGTAACAGCGCAGGTACCTGTGGAGAAGGTGGCGGGGTGTTAGACAGACTTTCACTGCGTTTTGCATTTGTTTTATTTAAGAAGTGTGGGCTTTTCTGCAAATTCTGAACTGATTTTATGACCATAACTTCTGTGGCGTCCTGTAAGGGTTGGGGTTTTCTACTAAGGGTCATTTGGTCTGCATTGCTGGTAATAAGTCAGACTTGGTTTTAGGGGTGGAGGGTCTCCAGTTTTGGGGCTTTGGACTACATTGCTGCCTTTTTGAAGGTATGATCCTGTTGGTCTCATGTAGCCAGGACCTTTAGCAGAAGCTGGAGCTGTCTGCAGCCTGAGCCCAAGGGTGGATATCCACCTCTGTGTTGGGAATGAGTCGCTGCCCCAAGCAGAGGAAGTTCACGAGTTGGTACAGAACGGAGCCGGAGATAAAGAGCTGGACCAGAACCACTCCTCGGGGTGGCCGAACTCCCCCTGAGGGACAGGGTGAGGAGTTTCAGCTGTTCAGGAAAAACTTGAAGGGATAGTCCAGTCATCTTTGGAGTGGAGTATGGAGATAATGGCCACAAGTCCAGGCTAGGCTAATGGCTAGCCCAACATCATCTCAGAAAGGACATACCGGTGTGAAAGAACAACACAGAAGCTAACATTAAGCCTCTACAGTTTGACATGACACCGTTTCTTTCAACCAAATGTTTGTGTGAATTTGGCACTCGTTTGGCTAGCCGTTAGCTGAACCCGGATGAAGACTTTTGGCTCCTTCTCCCTCCTCCGTGCCCTACGTCAGATGCCACAGCCGATAAAGGTGCTAAATATCGATAACTGTTGACAGAACATCCCTTCAAAACTGACAGGACTGAGCTTATAAAGCAGAGCTGCTCCTCCTCGTTGACAGGAGGTGGTTGAGGTGGTTTGGGAATTTAAGAACGCCTCCAAAGAGACGCCTTTCAGACATGTCCCACTGGGAAGACACCTTTGGACAGACCAAGGATTTGCTGGAGAGTTTATATCTCACAGTTGGCCTCAAAATGTCTTGGAGATCTGGGGATCTCTGATTGACCTGCTGTCTCCGATAAGCGGCGGAAAATGGACTTGACGTCTTGCTGTACTTTGTCTTTAACATTTCCTGTCTTCCCTCAACGTTAAAGCTACTAAATATTGAGAATCAAGTCAAACAGTTGAATTACAGATTGGAAAAAAGGAGCTACCTGGCCCAGAATGACAGACATAAAGAAGCCCCCAAAAAGGAAGTTCAGCATCTGAAAGATCTGTTCAAACGTGGTCTCTGGAGGCGGCAGCTCAGCAACCATCAGAAGGGACTTCTCCGCATAGAAGAAGCAGCTGAGGTAACTGCAACAGATGTTCACATTTGGGAGTTTCTTTGACTTTCCCCCTCTGGTTACACTAAATAAAGCTTTGCGTTTCTCTTGTTTCGTACATAAAAAAGATATAAACCTGAGAAACAAAACGGACCAGCCAAAAACTGATGTACTGACCTCTGACACAAAAAACAACCGTGGCAAACTGCTTTAAGAACTCCGTCAGTAAACATTAAGATCTTCTAACGCTTTAAAACCGAGAATAGATTCCAAATAATATGGCGAACAAACCGGGTGTTACCTCGATAGCAACCTAGATGGCTTCGGTTCAGGTTTGCAGCAGAAATTAATCAAATTCAAAGATATATCTGGGAACGTGGAAGTCACACTTACGCACTGCCTTGGCCGGAGTAGACCCACTTCGTTTTCCCGATGCCCTGGTATTCTGACGCCACGTAGTAAAAACAGGCGTTGAGGTGGAGCATGAACAGGAGGTAACCAATGGTGCGAATCACTCTAGAAAAGGACCAGTAATTAGGTGACACTGGGGATGCTTTAAGATGGAAAGAGTTTAAGTAAAGACACTAAATATAGAGAAATTCTTGGGACTTTGGGACAGCTTACCTCCAGATGTACGCCTTGGCCAAGATGCTTTCCAAACGATCACTGAACTCGAAAAATGTATCCAGCTTAAGGAGAAGTAAAGTAATGTCAACGTTTGGCTTTTTTTCCCCAGTTTCTGCTGCTCAGAGTCGGCACATTTTACCTTCAGTAAACGGTTGGCTCTGAAAACGGACTTGAATCCAAACTGTAGGTACAACAAGTCGAACGGCAAAACGGACACCACGTCCATCTGTTGAAGAGAGAGAAACCCGTGAGGTCCTCGACACCCGGTTCGCGTTCGGGCTCAAAGTTCTGCAAGCGGGGGCAACAGTACCGCCAGTCGCTCCGTTTCCCTGTAGTGCCTCGTTGTCATCGCACGGTTTTTCTGAAAGAGACGATGAAAGTAATCGGTCAACCGCTTCACCTCGTCAGCCTGATTTCATCAGCCCACCCCCAGCAGTTACAATAAGAGTCCAAACCCCTCGATGGACGCCGTCTTTGACACGCCGACCCCCTGAGGAACCTTCCAACTGCAGGTTTGTGGGTCAATGAGGCGTATTTATGCCCCCCAGTTCCTTACAGTTTAACGTAATATCTCACTGTGCTGCAACCGTAGACCAGTTGGTGAATCAAACTTGGCTCAACATTGCAAGAAAAGATTTTTACTTTCAATCGGGGCGGTTTCTAGACCTGGACATTACTTCTGAGTCCTCGCAGGTGTTTAAATACAACTCCTGCGACAAAACCTTAAAGCAGGGGTGTCAAACTCCCTTCCTCGGGGGTCGCTCTCCTGCATGTTTTAGACGTGTTCTTGCTTTAAAACACCTGGTTTAAATGGACGACTTGTTGCCGTGCTCCTGGAGAACCTGATGATTTGGTGAGGAGGTAATTAAACCAGTTGAATCAGGTGTGTTCGAGCAGAAACACATAAAACTCACAGGACAGCGGTCCTCGAGGCCTGGAGTTTGACACCCCTGCCTTAAAGGGTTCAAGGCAACTGCAACAACTATTTTGAGAGAAAATTGGTCAGTTTTTATGAAGATGAAGGCCCGCGAGCCTCTGTGACTCAAGCGAGGAACGTGAGAACTCCTCACCATGGGCTTAAAGGACAACGCACCAAAAAACGAAGTCCAGAAAAAAGGCAAGCTGCTTTCCTTTATCCTCTGAACAGATTTGTGTACCAAGGATAGACCCTTAACCCAGAAATCTATGGGTACAAAATGGTCCAAAGTGGCAAAGAACAGCAAACTCACGATGATGTCTCCTCCTTTGACGAACTGCTTGCGAGGCTGAAAGATGATGGAGTCTGTGAGGTAGACGAGGTCAGCCAGGATGTCCACGATGAACCAAAAAGGGATGGCGGTCTCCGTGTGGTACGGGAAGCACATCCGGGCTGTGACGAACCACGTGTTGTAGTTGAAGGCCACGGTCACCAGACTCAGCCAGGCGATGTAGCGCCGATCCGTGAACGGGTCGATGGTGGGCCCCAGCACAGAGTCCATGGAAACCTCGATGGGCTTCAGCACAAAGTCCACTAACGACCACCAAGCTTCAGTCATCCTCGTCTTCAAGGGAACCTTCACCTTCTTCTCCTCCTCTTTCCGTTTCTCCTCCTCCTCCTTCTTCTTCTGCTCAGCTTCCTTCTTCTTCTTCTCCTGCTCTTCCTTCTTCTTCTTATCGGCCTCCTCCTTTTTGATCCGGTCCTCCTCCGCCTGCCTAGCTCGTTCCTCTAAGACCTTTGCATACTCGTCCTTGGGCAGCAGCGGAGCTAAAAAGGACAAAAATGAGGAATTAGAGATCATCCTTTGCCCTGACTGGACTCCTCATCAGATGAAGGATGTGAGTACTCACTGACAGGAGGGGTGATCTCAGGGGATGAAGCGTACTGATCAACCACCTTCTCCTTATACAGCTGCAGCCTGTCTTTCATTAATTTGGCGCAAGATCTCAGCTGCTGATCTGCGTATTTGTTGATAACTATCGGTAGATCAGGAGCGTCCTGTCTGTAAATCGAAAACGCCACCAATCAACCATTTTATTAACAATAAATGTGATTTCTGTCTTACCAAAAAGCATAAAAAGGAATGAAGCTTCTTGATGCAGCATCTCTGTTAGTCAGTTTGACTAAACATTCAGTAGATGTTCATGTGTCGCCCCCTTGTGGTGAACTTTCAGTAACACACCTGACAGAAGGATCCATTAATATTGGCTCTCTTTATATGTCACATTTCATTAAGCTAAAAAATTGTAAGAAGATGTTCCTCTTCTTTGATTTACTGAAGGAGGATCTGTGTGTAGAGGATTTTGAATGATGTCAGCCGACATCTCATCCGTTAAAACTGAAGCTAAGGTCTTCTGATAGAGATAGGCTGCAGAGTTAATACCCAAGACTTAATCCACTCTGAAATCTGTCGCTGTTCATTTAACTAATGTGCCTCTTTGTTCAAAACACAAGACAGACACGGGCCGGTTTAGGTTTGTTTGTTTGGGAAAACAAAAGGAAGTTTGAGGTGGTCGGATATTTGTTTGAAGAGCTGCGGCAGTGTGTGAATAAAAAACTACAATAAAGCTAATTAACAATGTATTCAGCACTGAAATAAATGCAAATACAAGGTAGTAACACAAACTACAGCCAGGTATGTACCAAGTATGTTTGGGGTTTGTAGGTACAGAATGAAAAATTACATCATAATTCAGCCTGGTCCCCTTACAAACTCTGTAATTAGCCAGTAACTACCAGGGTATGAACCCTGTAACTACCCAGATACGTACTCTGTAACTACCTGAATATGTAGCCTTTACTTACCCTAGGACATAGCCTTTAACTACCTGTATATGTAGCCTTTAACTACCCGTATATGTAGCCTTTAACTACTTGAATACGTAGCCTTTAACTACCTAGGTACATAACCTTTAACTACCCAGGTACGTAGCCTTTAACTACCCAGGTACGTAGCCTTTAACTACCCAGGTATGTAGCCTTTAACTACCCAGGTACGTAGCCTTTAACTACCCAGGTACGTAGCCTTTAACTACCCAGGTACGTAGCCTTTAACTACCC